>NW_024080815.1:1893427-2067325 GCF_003009895.1 Hyaena hyaena | reverse complement strand
ATGTAAACTGGTACAGCCCCTCTGGAAAACAGTGTGGAGGTTCCTCAGGAAACTAACAATAGAACTCCCCTAGGACCCAGCAATAGCACTGCTAGGAATTTACCCAAGGGATACAGAAATGCTGAGGCATAGGAGCACGTGTACCCCAATGTTCATAGCAGCACTCTCCACAATAGCTAAAACATGGAAAGAGCCTAAGTGTTCTCCCACATTTAGACTTTTGCACATACAATTATACACCCCACCCCTGCCTAAGGTCTCCTTTAGACACGTGCTAAATGGTGTTCAGGACAGATCATGGGTTTCCAGCAGAGGTGGGGTGGCTGGGCTGGGTGGAAGGGCGTAGCATTTGAACACACAGCTTTGGAGCAAGCGAGAACTAAACTCAACCATTTTTACCTCTGCCACCTGCTGTAATTTCACCTTGGGCAGGTCACTTCTCCCAAGCCTCAGTTTCGCCCAGGAGAAGGGGGGATGTGTGGATTCATGTTCAACCCCAGGCCTGCTTCAGTCTGAGCCCCACATGGATGGCAGTCAAGGAGGTAGGGGCAGGATATCTGGGTTCATTCTGTCCCCACTGTGTGCCTGTTGAGGGGTGACTGTGGGCCACTTAACCTCTTGTCTATGAAACATGCGTAAGAGAGGTTGCTCCTGCCCAGGGCTGTGGTAAGCCCTCAGTGTGCACACATTACTATTTTATAATAACCCTATAGTCACTGCTATTTGGCTCTTCTTGAATATCCACTTTTGCAGGGGGGGGGGCGGGGAATGACTGCTGACGACTCCCATGTCTGGCTGAAGCCCAACAGATAAGAGACAGGTTACCTTCTAGAGTGCCTGGCCCAGTGTGGAAGGGTGAGCCAGGCTCCTCCCTACAGACTAGGAGCACTTGTCAATCTAGAAGTCACTCCCACTCTCCTACCTATAGAATTCATCTACAGAGGGGGCAACAGCATCTGTCTTGAATGCAGCCTTTGGGTTTCTAGCAGTGTCTGGTCATTGGAGCAGAAGGTGTGGATTTGGCATGTTTACCCCACTGCGTCGGGACTTTGCCCAATAACAATGAAATAAACAAGAGGAAGCCCATGCTCTCTGATCCCCAGGTGATGAGTGGCTCTGCCGCCCAATGACTTGACACAGGGAGATCCTCAAAAGTCTAACCTGCAGCTGATCTCAGAGACCTTGTCATGGATGGTAGACATAGGATAGGAAGGAAAATCACTGGCATTTGGACCTTCCGGAAGATGACCTTCTGAAACTTCCATGGAGGCTTGGTGGGGCGGAGGGCAGGAGCGAGGAAATGAGGAAGGGGTGCTGCACCTGGGACGTGTCACTGCTGGTGTGAGGTAGAAAGACCCAAACTGGATGGAAGCTCCAGGCCGCAAAGATTGTGCCAGAGAAACAGGGCCGCTGGATGGAGGGTAGAGGTGGGGGAGACAGTGATGGCTTAGCCTTGCAAGTTCCATGGGGTGAGGGTGCCAAGAGGAGAGAGGGTAGGAGAGGTAGGCACCAAAGACATGGCTGAGAAATGAAGATCAAGGCTCAGAGAAGCCGAGAAGACAGACGAGGTCACAGGCAGTAACTACATGATGTAGAGGTTGGTTTTTACCTAGGGTGCGTGTGAGCCCAACCTGTTATAACACGTGAGGCCCATGCTCAGTCCCACAGGTTCTGGGGACACCTGACACATGTCAGCTCTGGATGTTGGCTGGATTTTGTGGTTCTGGAAGGGCCCTGGAAAATACAGTTCTGGACCACATCAAGTTCCTTCCTTTCTCTGTGTCTTTGCACCTGCAGCTCCATCTTTCTGGAATAATTCTTCCCTCCCCTACCACTTGTTACCCAGCTCAAATATTACCTTCTTCAACCTGCCCATTAGATCCCCTTGGAATACTTACAGTGCCCCACCCTTTGTCTTGGTAACACTCACAATATTTCTGCTTATGTATTGATTCTTTCAAAGTCTGTCCCCTATTCCCCCTGCTAGACTATAAGCTCCAGGAAGACCAGGATCATGTTGTATACACTGGCACAAGGCATTTAGTATACACTCAATAACATAAACTGTTATTTCAATGAGTGATTCCGGCAATCTCAGAGTCCTGGGCTTTCACTAACTATGGAGAGGTGGTTTTAACTCGCTCAGCTGATCCCCCAATAAAGGCCATAAACATAAAATGTGGCCAGATTTTACTGAATACAATGACTTCCTTCAGACCCAAGCAGTTTTTCAGCAAAGCTCTGACATTTAAGTGCACACTGCTGTAACTGAAGAGAGTCACTTTGGCTGCAGAGCTTAAATTAATGTTGTAAAACCTGGCAAGTCATCAAATGGGCATGGTGGAAAGCATGCGGCTTCATCCTGTGGAACCATAACTCGGTGTAGAGAAAGCTCTCAGCCCAGCCAGTGTTTGTATACACCCACAGAGGAGTTGCTGGGCTTGCCCTCAGATGTGACCAAGAACCTGAAGTATATGGTAGACAACAGTTTTGCAGCATGGAGTGAAGTCTCACTCACCACCAGCCCCTCCCAGAGAGCTCTAATCCTATTAGCGTTTCTAGAAAGGTACATACACCTGGGAACCATCTGGGAAGGCAGGCCTTGGGGGCTGATGGAGAAGGTCTGAATCCTGCCTTGGTTGCACATTAGCCTTAGGCTTGAACCTGTCTTTGGGTGTCAGTTGCCTTTTTATTGGGAATAACAATACCTTGGCAAGTTTAAAAGAGATGCTGTATGAAAAGCTGCAACTAGCAAAGACAGGTGTGTAGTAGGTTCTTAGGGAAAGTCGGGTTCTCTTTCCTTTTCCAGGACTTGGGGCTGCTGGTAAAAGGTCAGGGTCAAACGATCTGAATTTATGTTCTTTTTGCCACTTACATAACAAGCCTGTTTTCCTCCCAAGCCTCAAGTTTCTCCTAGCTGCCAAATGGAGGAACTGAACTCAGTGATGTGACAGATCCCTTCTACTTGCGTTCTGTGATTCTACATTTTCTTGCCAGTACCTCAAATGATGCCCAGTATTTGAGACATGACTGGCAGAGTTATAAATCAGAAGTTGTAAAATAGGGAGACACTGGAGGAAAGGCAACAGGATACAGCTTGACCATTTCTCCCACTCAAACTCATGATCACTCTGCAGTCTATGTCAAGGATAGCAAATAATACTAACACGTTAAATGCATTTACTTGTTAATGTCCTTCTGAAGCATGGTGTTGAGAAGTATTCTGAGGCTCTGAATCCTTCTGAGAAGGATTTTCTGGGCTCAACAGAAAAAGATGCCACAATTTATTAGTAATGTTTACTGGAGGGAAGGGATTGGGGGTGGTGGCATCTCAGCCTGGAACTCCATAGACATGGGCCACAAGGATCCCTAATCCTGTCCAGCTTTTATCTCCACATGACTTTCTATGAGTTCTTTGCTCTTGGCAAAATGTTCCCACTATTCCTTTAGCATAAAAAGCCTCCTTCCTGCTCTCCATCCATCCAAAGCCAGCCTGGCCCAGTTCCTCCAAACTCCTGAAACACATGATTTGTACCACTCCTGTGGTCCGTATTTCTTGGCTCATGTTGTTAATTATCTTTTTATGTGTTACTGTCTCTCCTAACTTGGCTGTGAAATGCCGAGACCAGAGTAGAAAGCCAAACCAGGCAGGCTGGGGGAAGGAAGACCAGAAGGGTGGAGGTTGAGGCTGAAGCCTGAGAATAGCTGACAGAAGATGAGAAACTCATTTACAGGGTGGACATAGGGTCAGAAATGCAGGCAAACAAAGATGCTGACCAGGGCCATGCAGGGCCCCTATTCTCCAGGCGCCACTCTATGCTGCACCCTGGACACCTGGCTCACCTTGCCCTAGTCCTGGTCCTGCGTGGGGGAGTGAGAAGGGAAGAGGGGTCAAGTCTGGGTAAAGCTAAGACAAATGTCAGAAGCCACCAGCAAGCTGAGGTCAAGGGTGTGAGGCAGAGGAGGAGCCAGGATGGGGACAATGTCAAACGTGGAGCCAAACTCCCTCCAAAGTGCATCTCATTCCCATACTTGCAACCTTTATTCTCCAGAGAAAGATCATATTCCTTAACATGATTTGTAAGACCTCTGAGACCTGGTCTTTTCTGTTTGCTGCGGCTTCACACTCTGCTTTCTCATTACATCAACTTCTCTTAGTTCTAGGACAGACGTAGGATTTCTAGTCTTGGATTCCTGCCCCGCACCCCGTACCATCCCCTTTACTGGAGTTCTCCTCCCCCCTGCCCCACAATACATTTGCCTAGTAATTCCTACCTACTTTTCCTGGCTGTCCTAAATTTGGTTAAATGCCTCTGCTACCCATTGCCGTATCACCTATACTTCCTCTTGCACAGCACTTATGATAGCTGTGAGCATATGTACGGTTTAAAGACCCGTAATATAAGGAAAATCTATTTACCCAGAACCCTACTTACGAAACAGTACGTTAGCAGTAACTTAGAAGACTGCGTGCTCTTCCTTACTCCTGAAGGGTAACCCATTATCCTGAATTTTGTTAATTTCCTTGCCATCATCCTAAACTATCTATATTTGGTTTTACCTGCGTCTGAACGCTAAATAAATGAACGCATATTGTCTGCATTCTGCAACTTGCTTCTTGCTTCATTTGTTTTCATCACCATAGTGTTCCACGGTACAAACATACAGCTGTTTACTTATGCATTCTCTCGTGGGTCGACAGTCTGGTTGTTTCCAGTATGATGAAGAGTGCTCCTTGGAACATTCTTAGGCCTGTCTCTCGGTGCCCCAGAACAGGCGCCTTTCTCTGTGTATTGACCCTGCAGTGGAATTTCTGAGGCACAGGTTATATACACATTCAACTTGCCCCAGGAAGGTGAAACTCTTCCAAAGTGAGTTCACTACACTCTGCTCCCACAGCGCAGATGAGCGCTCCCGTTGCTTCCCACTCTCGCCAACATTTGGTGTTATCCAGCTCTTAAATTCTTGCCGATGGGTGAGAAACTCGCTCTCATGGGAGCTTGAATTTGTAACTCCTTGACTTTCAGTGAGCTGGGGATCTTCCTGTTTACAGGCCTGCACAGACCCAAGGCCACCTTGCTCTTATAAAGGAATCCCTAGGGCCTCCATGGGGTCTGGGCCATGAGAGGCTCCTGATACATCTTTCCTGCATGAATGCAAGATCAAGAGCCTGGCCTTACCTCTGAATTATCCCCAGTGCACTTTACTTGGTTTCTGAGTGTAGATCTTTCATTATCTTAAAGTGTAAGAAAATATTTTTAAAGTCAGACCATGCTTATTCTTCCATCAGACCCCATGGAAAACCACCCCTTAGGGATACAGTTTCCCCAAGCCCTCTTCTTGTTGTAAACACTGACACGGAGTCCTTTGGATGGAATTGCTGCTTGGGAAAAAATGATGCTTTTTCTTGGAAGGTGTCCCTGAAGGGGTCTGATTTTGGGTCAGCCCTAAGAAGCACTTGAAGCACTTTCCCTGTGTGAAAGGGAGTCTTCAAAACTATCAGAAAGCAGCAGGAGGACCCAGCTGGCAGAATTCCAAAAAGAGACCAGCTGGGCTGGAATGTCTGGAAGCTTTTCAGGAAAAAAAGTTAAAAGGCTGTTTTGCAGGGACTTGAGATTTGCTGAAATAGCTGCTTCCCTACAGGAAACCCGGGGGCAGTAATGGCACCACGCTCCACAAACTAACCCATCCTACATAGGGGACTCTGCTTTTCCTCAGACGCCACTGCTCTGACCATAAAGATTGGGGCCATGGGAGTTCACGTCCTCAAGGGAAATTTCATGAGGACTGTTCTGCAAATATGTGATCCTTGAGATAAGAAGGCATCTTTTAATGGTTCCAACCAAGTAGAGTTTATTCATGGTTACCTCAGCCCTCCTTCTAGCCAACAGGCCTGATTAGCATTGCCCACACTCAAGCTAGGTTGGATTCATGACAAAAAGGAAGGAGACGGGCCTGAATATACGGAGGCTGGCGAAGCTGAGACAGGAGTACGGTGGTCTTCAAGGATGTGGTAGACTCCACACTGCTCACTGCTCACTACTACGTCTGTGCTCCTTTACATCTCCCACCCCCCCTTGCCGTCAGGAGGGATCATGTGAGCAGCTCAGCTCAATGAAATAAGAGAAAAAACAGCTGTCACTTCCTGGTCAAGGTTGGTAATTACCCCATGCGGGAAGTCCATGAACACTTCTACCTCTCTCCCTCCCAATCTGCTGGATGTTTAAGGCAGGATGACCATGAAGTTCAAAGACGGGCAGCCCTCCCAAAGGAAGCAACTTGAGTCACCACGTAGAGAACTGGCTGCCCAGGTCAGCTTCCTACCCTTTAGGAGATGGATGTGAGCAGTAAATAAACTTGTCCTGGGTTAAGCCTCTGTGGCTTGCGGGGAGGGGCTACTGGTTCAGCCTTTGATCACCTCCCTGATAAATACAAGCTGCCAAAGAGGCAAAGTGACCAGAGAGGCTTGGGCTCCTGCAATACCGATAATCAGGGGTTCGTTCAGTCTACTGAGTGGGACTTTGTAGCAGAACATTCCAGGCATGGGGAGAGACTGTTCAGAAGGTGACAACTTCTAACTGCAGGTGACAAGTACATTCTGAGCACAACGCCACCAGGGGCTGAGGGTACAGAGAGTAGATCTAGTCCCAGGGAGTGGGAGAGGGAGCTAGCTACCAGGGGCAGGCAGGTGGTTAGTACCCTCACAGAACAGGCTGTCGGTGAGTCTGCTTCACATTCAGAACCAGAGCAGAGGTCAGAAAATGAAGAGAGAAGCCAGCAGGGTGGGAAAGGAAAAGGCTGTGAGACTTGGTGGTCACGCACAGCCCAGGGTTTCTCACATGGCCACACTGCAGCCCTGTGGCAGCTCCACTAATGCTGGAGTGAGCCAGGTGAGTCTGGGGCTGCGGCCGCACCCCAGCCTTGGTCAGGCAACAGAGTCTCGACGGGGCCAACCCTCACAGCTTCACAGGCATGATGGAGAAGCCGGCTCGTTCCAATCCAGGCTTTTCTACAGAACCCAAACTATAGAAGCCCCAAACTCTGAGAGAGAAGTATCGGTGAAGTTCCAAATCAGGGTCCCAGTGATACGTGCGCTGTCTACTCTAATCAAGTCTTTGTGTTGAGCTAAGATCTCTGGCCCCATTACCATCACGGATGCTGCCAGAGAATTATAATATGCTTGAATGTCACAGGGACTCGGGGAGCAATTTTCTGAAATCCAAATAAAACCCTTCTCGTTGCTAGTCGGAGAGTCATTTTTATCAGATAACTTGGCCCTTCCACTTACTCCGGAGTGCTCAGTGCCCTCTCTGGTGAGTTAAGTCCCTTTGAATTGCTGTCAGCATCTTCTCCTTGTGGACACATTCAGAAAATCCCACTCTCTCCAGCTGCTATTCAAAGCTGAGCCCCTGGACTATGTTTAATTTATACTTTGCTATATGAAGATGAACCACTTACTCATTTAAAGTGTTTCCTTTTTTATGTCTTTAATCAGTGGCTGTTTCTTTCCTCTCTGAGAAGCCTAATCTAATCAGAACCAAATCCTACACATATGAATGGCTCATTAGCATGTCCCAACCAAGTTCAAATTGACTGTCCATATCAGATGCCCCTCAAAAGGGTGACACTAGCCCAAAGGAGACTCTTTGGCCCAGTGTACACGGAATATAGCCCCTGGTAAGTCAGGAGAGTCCTTTCTGAAAGGTTTGGCCACCAGGAACCACCAGAGGAAAGGATACACTGTGTCACCAGTACCTCCCTACCCCCAGCATATTGGTGGCCATGGGACTCAGGCCCATATGTGTCACTGAGATGGCATAGGTGGGAAAGTTTGGCAGACCCTGGGCAGGGACATTAGAGGAAGCTATGTGTCTGGCCCAAGCATCACCCCCACATTTGGCTCAGTGGGACCCTTGAGGTTACTATTCAGCTGATAAAAAGGAATCTGAGATGCTGAGCATTTTCTCACTCAGAAATGGTATTTGTTCTAAGCAGCTTTCCTCTGACTCCACTGAAATTCAGACTGAAAAAGCTGGTGTGCTGGGTCTTCGCTTAGAGAGATTTGCCCTTTTCACGCACATCAAAATGAATTGCCAGCTTGGGTATCATCTCTGAAAGGTACCTATGGCAAACTCACATTAAAAGTGGGATTTAAGAAAGAGATCAGTACTGCAGTATAGAACTGAAGGCGACCTAACAGATTCCTTCCCATCATTTCCCGGTGAGCAAAGTGAGGCTCAAGGTCACATGATAATTTAGAAGCAGAGTAGGAAATGTATCCAAGATCTATGCCTCTTGAGAGACAGAAGGCCGGTGTGGTTCGGAGCCCAGGCTCTGGGGTTAAACAGTGTTGGTGTCAAATCCTACATTTCTCATTTGCTGGACTGGTGACTTTAGGCAACTCGTTTTACCTTCTAACATTCAATTTCTTTGTCTGTGAAATGGAGACAAAAATGACACATTGCAAAACAGTTGTGAGAATCAAATGAGCTATGTCCCTCTGAGCCCAAGATTTATATATCCAACTGCCTACATGTTACCTCCACTTGTGTATCTCTGAGGCATCACAAGCTTTCCTTGTACAAAACCAAGTTCTTGATTTCCTTCCCCGCCTCCCCGTCATCCCCTAGCCTTCTCCTCGTCTTCCCCTCATCCGACTAATAGCCCAAGCCTAAAACCTACATCAGTAATGATGTAATCCATCCGTAATCACATCCTCTTCTCCCCTTCCACATCCAATAATACACCAGCCGTCACTACCTCCCAAGTACAGCTTAAGATTAATCACACTTCTCAATCTGCAGAGTCAACAGCCTGGTCCAAGCCACCATTATCTTTGTGTGGACAACCCTCTCCACAGCCTCCTTCAACCCTTGTTGCCCTGCAATCCACCTTCTAAAACTATGAGTTAGACCATGTCCCTTCTCTGCTTTAATTCAATTCGACAGTCATTTATTGACCACTCACTACGTGCCAGGCACTGTTGTATGAGACGGGCATTTCATCACTGAACAAAACATACAAAACCCCTGACTTTGTGGAACCTACATTCTGTGTTTTCTGCCGTAGCACTTGCTTGGGACGTCCTGCTCCACCAAATTCCTGAGCTGAAGCCCCAACTCCCTCATGTGACTATATTGGAATAGAGTCTTTTAAGGAGGTGATTAAGTTAAATGAGGTCATAAGGGTGGAACCCTGAGCAGATAGAACTGGCGTCCTTATAAGAAGACAAAGAGACATTAGAACTCTCTCTCTACCATGGAAGGACACAGAAGGTGGTCGTATACAAGCCAGGAAGAGAACTCTTACCATAATCCAACCCTGCTAGAGCCCTGATCTCAGATTTCTAGCTTCCAGAACAGTGAAAAAATAAATTTCCATTGTTGAAGTCACCTCGGTATTCTGTTACAGCAGCCCAAGTTGATTAATATAGCACTTACTGAAATCTGTAACTATTTATTCTTTGTTCTCTTTTCTCAGCTGTCTGTGCTATTATGCCATTAGCTCTAAGAGGTAAGGGACTGTGCTTACTTTTCCAACACTGTATGCCCAATGTCAAACACTGTGGGACCAATGTCACATATGACAGCCACCTAACAATGTGAAAGAACTGCATTAAATGCACACATCAAAATCTAAGCCAAGTGACAGTATGTCCTGGTTTGCCCCTGATAATGTTGGTTTTTAGCTGTTGTACCAGTGTAACTGCTGGTAGTGCTTCCTTTCACTCTCAAAGCTGTTCTGGTTGGGATAATAAATTGTAATTTATTTAGGTATTTAATATTTATTTATATATGCCAAATTTATGGGCATGACTTGATTTCAGAAATGCTGAAATCCAAGAAAAGTAACTGTCTTGAAATCATGATTCAGTTTCTCTCCCCTACTTCAGGATTTCTTTCCATCACTCTAATCCAGTGCTGTGAAAATTACACAAGTCACTGCCAGCATCCGAAGCAGGCTCAATGAATATAAGCAGGGGCGCAGTGCCCATCGCTCCTCCACCTGCCGGGTCCCACGGCAAGCAGGGACAGGGACCACGGCCTGTCCCTAGGGCTTTCTACAGCTAGACAGGCAGCACACACTTAGAGGCAAGACCTAAAGCAGCAAATGTTGTTTCCTGGGGTAGTTTACATCAGGGGTTAACTCTGTTTTCAGGACTGACTTATGTTGGGGAAGTTTTGCTTGATAGAGAAACTTGTGTGTAAGGGTAATTTTTGTAAAGAGTCCATCGCAAGCACTGGATACTTATCTGTATCCTGCTTTGTGCATCGCTTTACAAAGTAAAGAGCTTTTGTCATGGGAGTAGGTGTCTCTGAATTCCCCTTCTGCAGTTGCAGATTAATGAAGATCAGGTCTCATCAGAAACACACACACACACACACACACACACACACACACACACACACACACACGATAGTGTCTGGAAGAGGATAAGGAAGAGGAGGGGGAGCGGGAGGGGGAGGGGGAGGGGGAGGAGCCCCTGCTCACTTGCTTGCTATCTGTCATTCTGAGAGACCGAGTTTAGTCTCAGCTGGTGGTCCCTTCCTGGAAAAGTTGAGCTACAATGTAACGGTGGCACCAAGGCTATCTTCCAGGGTCTGATACAAAATTGCACAGAGGCTGCAAAAGAAACACAAAACAAAACAAAACAAAACAAAACAAAACAAAGAAAGGGGCGTGGGAACTGAATGACTCTCTGGAGCTTTAACCTATGTTGCTGGCTCCCAGGGATTTTTTCCCCCTAAATCAGGAAATTAAACACTGATACATTACTATTTATCTAATCCACAGCCTATAATAAAATTTCATTAATTATTCCAGGAACGGCCTTTATAGCTCTTTTGCTCCTTGGTCCCAACTTTTTAAGAAGGTAAAAATTTCCTTCAGTTTGAGTCTCAAAACCCTTTGTCAATTGTTACTTCTTCTGTGCATCTTATGAATCTCGCTCTTCTACGGCTCCCTCATCGAACACTATTAAAAAAATGTTAAGTGTGAAGACCCTTGCGAAGTAAAATTGTCCATGCGCGTTCTCCCTTTCCTGCTCCCCACCATTTCTAGCTAATTGTTTCATTATGTACTTTTTTAATTGCTTTGTTCTTCAGGGATTAGTTTTGCACTTATCATTACTAACTGTAAAACTTTTACAATGTACTGTTAAACTGCGTCTGTTTGGCGGCTGGTTTGTAATTGCAGAGCTGCTCATGGCTGGCGTGCTAAAGATAATGTGCTATGGCAAAGATGGCTTCCTCTCCATGGTTTCAGATGCTGTCTGGCCACTGGGCATGGCAGAGTCTCTGGTTCTGGAAGCTTCCCTCATGTATGAAGATCGCAAGCAAGGACGACCCCAATCCTTAGGTCCCAGGTTGCTCAGACCTCAAGGGCCCCGGGCATTTCAGGCCCCATGGGTGCCAGGAGACCACACCTAGTGGCACACATTCCAGCACAGCAGGGCTAGATACAGCCAACTGCCTAGAAGGAAATGAAAATTTCAACCACTCTCTTGAGGTCAAGTCTATACAGTCTGTGGGCCCTGGCACTTGACTTCTTCCTACAAGCAAACACTAGGTCACCTTCTCCATCCATTCACGGTCACGTAAAATCTCTAACCTCCCTGCCTCTTATCAGTTTCCATCCACTCCCTCTATAACCCTTTGAAATCTGTCTCCTGTAGCCACCCCTGACTCCACCTGTCCCTTCAAAGGCTACTTTCCAGCTGCATCCATATGGCCTTTCTCTGCTCTCATTCTCTTAATACAGGATGGGGACTTAGAGGCATTGACATCAGATAGAACCATGTTCCAATCCAAGCACCACTGCCCTTTCTCTGTGGGACCTAGGCAGGTGGCTCAACCTCTCTGAGCTTCTGTGTTCTCATCCATAAAATGAGGATAATAATTCTAGCCTTGCATTGTTCTTGGGAGGCAGCAATGACATACAGCACAAAATTCACTAGAATGGAGGCTTCTATGGTGGTACACCCTAGGCTATCCTGCTCATCTCTGCGTACCCAGTGCTTAGCACAGCAAAGTGTCTAGTATTAAATAAGTGCATTAAGCACAAATGAAGTGTTCAAAAGACGATAGCTATTATGATTAGTATTCATCTTAGCTTATCTATAGCACCCCTGAAACGCTGCCTTCCCCTGACATCTCTCATTTTCCACCAGTCCAGCTTTTCTCTTTCTAGCTGATTCTTCTCCGTAACTATGGGCACCACCCTGCCACCCATCCCCTTACTCAATGACCATGGGCAATTCCATCTCGTTTCAGTTCAGATTTTCACTGTCACTGGGCTCTTCGATCCACTTGCCTTGAGGGGGCCCACAGAGGGCACTTGAGCCCCATCAGCCCTCCAAGTCTTGTTTACATTTAGTTACACAGTACTGGCTTCCTGTTGAAGTCAGGATCCAGGCACTCCATTTTTCTGTCCCCTGTTGCCAAGCACATAACAAAAGCAGCCTAAGAAATGCTCACTGTATGAATGGATAGATGCATGAATAATGCAAGCTTTTTGGTTGTTTCCTTTGTTATTTACAATATCAAACATGTCCCATTTTCCCCTTTAAACCAATCCTCTATTCAAAATGCCCCTTTCTTAGTCATTGGTACCCCCCAAATCTCCCATCATCTTGGCTTCACAGCTCAATGCCACCTTTGTCGCTCATTTAATAACTCACTTATAAAGACCAGAAAAGGCTAGGTCTTGACCTCCAACGATCACTCAAACTATTATTAGCATCCAACAGAGTGCTAAGGGAACACGTGGACAGTGCCTTAGTGAAAGCTTTGAGTCACTGGGAAAATTCCGTTAGGAGGTATAAAAGCCTGCAAAGTGGAAACCTGTGTTTGGTGTCTTTTGAAGTCCTTGGCCTCAGAAGACTGCATGGATGAATACTTAGCTCACTGCACAACTGTCAGCCTTCTAAAGGCTTTATAGGACAACGCCAAAGCAGATTCCAATTCATGACAAAACGATATAAAACAGTGGCAGGGCTCACCACCCCACCCCAAATGCATGTACACATGCACGCGTGCACACGTGAGTGTGGATGTGTGATTCCAAGTTCTCAGATTATGCCGAACTCTAGCTCCAGCTGGCTTGGATCAACCATAATGTTTAGAAGTTACCAGAGAGAAATCCAATTTAAGGTGTTTCATTTTCTCTGTCTCCAGGGATTGGAGGGAAGAGAATCTATGCACAGCTTTTCTCTGAGATGCTGCATCTCGTGGTTTCCTGAGACCTTCTGAGCTGAGCAGGGAAATGCTATTGCTCACACCCTTTCTCTTCCTTCTCAAATCTCTCTGGCTGTGCTGGCAGATGAGTTGGCTTACCTGAAACTGTGGAGGCTGTGTTTTATTATCTTCCTCATGGCTGGGTGAGAACAGCCATGATGCTAGCAGTGAGCTGAGATTACTCAGACCTCTAAGGCCAAGGCCTCCAGGGAGAACCATATAATCTGTCACATGCTTCAGTACACAGTACGCTTGGCAAGCACACATTGACCTGCCCAGGCCTCTTTCACTGGTAATTTTAGTGACATCTGTAGCCCTTTAACCAAAGATATATTTTGTAAAAGTCTCAAATAGTGGTGATGCCTGTTCTAGGAAGTTGCTACAGACAGACCCTTCTTTCCGTTCTCTTCCTCCTCCGTGTCTCTGGCTTACTGAACACGGATTTCTGACCTCCTATCTGTTTTCTGGTTCCTCTCATTTGGCAGCTCCTCCCTATACCTCTTTTCTGACTCTCTGGACTCTGGCTTTTGGCTCAGCTCTGGTCTCTGCCAGTCACCCTTCCAGTTTGGAAGTCTCTTGCGACCTCTGGTAAAGACATTGTGTGGGACTTTGGGACCCAGGACCCGTCAACATTCAGGGGTTTGGGCTGCGTCATCAAGCAATGGAATGGTACTGTGGTCGTTTTCCAAAGCAGTGCTTGCCAAATGCGGAAGTTAGAGTTCATGCCATCGATGATTTTAAACCCTGGAGGCAGAGGTGGATAAGCATCATGATACAATGAGAAGGTCTTGAAGCCACGCAGTCTAGTTCTAAGCTTGAGTGATTGGGTGAGATAGTTTATCCTGTTAGCACCAGGTTCATAATTTATAGAATGGGGAAAACCACGCAGACCTCACAGGGCTCATATAAAAATTAACGAGATAATATACACACAGTGATGAGCCAATAGCATATAACAAATGAAGTTCTCATTATTATTATTATCACCATCATCCAGATTTGTGTGAGTACTGCTACCAGCTGTGGTGCATGGATCTGCTTTATGAAATAACTTCCTCCTGCTGCCCACGAGTTTATGTCACCAACCAAGTCCTTAGACATTCCAGACCTAGAAGGTCGATGTTGGTAACCAAGGAAATGTTTGTTTGAAACCTCTCAGCTTCAGGTCGTCCGCCATAAGCACACTTTTTTCCTTTCACTTAAGTCACCGAGGAAAATGTCGGACATTCTGGATTGCCTTCTGGATTGCCAATGACCAATTTTTCTCTCCATTTGATAGCTCTGTCTTCCCTGTCGCTGACCCTATGTTTTAGCCCCATGTCCCATTACAGACCCCTAGTTCTCAGCCTGAGGGTTCAGCCGGGGTCATGTGTTTTCTCAGCTGTCACTGTATGGGTCACCCCAATTGTGTGTAACACCCATCTTCTCCTTCCCTGCCTGAAAAATGTACACCCTTTCTCTGGTGTCCTGCATACATGCCTCTGCTGTGAAGACTCACCTAGCCCTCCTGGGTGCTACTGTAATACACACAGGATCTTTCATCCTTGCCATTCGCATGCTGAGAGAGGTGTGCCTTACTTAGTACTTCCATGCAGGGTATAGTCATAGTGATGAATTTTTATCCAGAAGGTATTTTCTGGGGTAAATGTCACTAAAGCAATTTCATCCTCTTGGTTAATTTTTGATACAATGTAATTAAAACATACTTCCTTTTATACTCATTTTCTAGTTTTAATTTACCAGAATTATTTTCATTGGGATTGATTTTTTGCATTGATTTAATAACTGACATATGATTCATCTGTAAGTACTTTTTTTTAATCCACATCACATTTTACAATCTATCACAGTTTTCATTTGTCATCACTATGTCAACCAAGTTTGGTTTCTTGAATCAAAATTTGCAGATATAAATTATGTTAATATTTATGCAATATTTTTAGTTTTTAAATTTTTTACTGCATTCAGTTTGTGTTCATTATCTTTACTTTGTGTTGATTATCTTTACTCATGGTTTTATAAAAGAATAATAGTTTATATTTTTTTGTTTTTAAAAAAATGTTAGGATTATCACAAGACAGGGGCACCAGGGTGGCTCAATTGGTTAAGTGTCCAACTCTTGATTTCATCTCAGGTCGTGAGTTTGCAGTTGGACCCCTGGATCATGCTCCATGCTGGGTGTGGGGCCTGCTTAAGATTTTCTCTCTCTCTCTCTCTCCCTGCCCCTCTTCCTAGCTTATGTGTTTTTTTTTTTTTCTCTCTCTCTGTCTGTCTCTCTCTCAAAAGAAAAAAAAAGGGAATACCACAAGACAAAGTGATCAGGTTTTCTGGGCTATGTACTTACTACAGTTACCACTGGTGGATCAAAGAGCACATAAGTCCTTGGAGTCAAAATGGAGGAAGGATTCAAAGCATCCTGTTTAAGTTCATGACATTTTCTATTATTTTCTGTAACACTAGTACTTAGAAAGGTGGTTGTCTTTCCAGCTAGACTGAAGGTCAATCAAAGGCAGGGTCTGTGTTATTCACCTCTAATGATATATAGATATCAAGTGGATATATGATGAATAAATGCATGAGTGGATACACAAAGAAATTAACCGAGAAGGTTGAGAGAAATTTTGTCAGATTTCTCATTGAAGGCTACTAGATGATGCCTACCAATGTAAGGCATAATGGCTTCTGAAGCCATTCTTCCTGGGTTCACATCTCAGCTTTACCATTTACCAGCTGTGTAACCTAGGGCAAGTTACATCACTGCTCTGTGCTTTAGTGTATCCACCTGTAAGTGGGAGAACAATAGTATTTGCATCTCAAGGTTGCTGCGAGGATTAAAGGAGTTAATACATGTAAATCACTTAGGACAATGGCTCACATATAGTTATTGCTGCATCACTATTAACAGTAGCATTATGGTTATAAGTCCCATCTATCTTTACAGTGATAGCAATAGACGGTCATGTTCATGTCCTATTATAAGGAGCTCATTATTCTATTAAGTATTGCTTCCTTTGTTTTAAGTGACTCTAATACTTGTTTCTTATATTGAATTGATAATGTTCTTACAACTTCTACCCCACCTCAGAATGTCATAGCTCTGACCTTTTCCAGTTATATAGAATATATCCTCTTATATTTTTTTGGCCTTCAATTTCAAAATCTGTTCATTGAGCACATACTAGGTTCTAAGCATCATTATGAAAATTAAGTAGCCATAAATCCTGATACCAAGCATTTTAAAGTCTGGTCAGGAGAGAAGAGGGAATAATGACATTGTGTGTCTCTTAAGGATCTTCTCCTTTGAATCTAAGATACCCATAACACACAGTTGGTACATCAGAATCCAACTCACAAACATAACTTAAAACATTTTTAAGGTTAGACTTACAAACAATACAAACCCTATATATATTGAAATTGTGTGATATTAGTACATAAATATACCAATAAATCAATGGACACAGAATGTAAAATCCAGAAACAGATTCAAGTATATGTGGCAATTTAATGTATGATAAAGTTACTACTGCAAACCAGTGAGGAAAAGATGTCATTTTAAATAGAAGGTATTAGAATAACTGGTTGACCATGTGGAGAACTAAGAGACTGGGCCCATTCCTCACACCATACATCAAGATCAATTCTAAATAAATCAGAGATTAAACCATTTGCAATGACATGGATGGAGCTAGAGTGTATTATGCTAAGTGAAATAGGTCATTCAGGAAAAGACAAATACTATATGATTTCACTGATTTGTGGAATTTAAGAAACAAAACAGATGAACCTATGGGATGGGGGTGGGGAGAGTAAAAGGGAAACCACAGGAGACTCTTAATGACAGAGAACAAACTGAGAGTTGATGGAGGAGGGTGGGTGGAGGATGGGCTAGATGGGTGATGGGTACTCAGGAGGGCACTCGTGATGAGCAGTGGGCGTTGTATGTGAGTGATGAATCACTGAATTCTACCCCTGAAACCAATATTGTACTGCCTGTTAACTACCTACGATTTAAGTACTAAAAATAAAAAAAAATGTGAAAAATACAATCACACAAATATTGGAAGAAAACATTCATGAAATTTCTTATGACCTGATAGTGGGTAAGTTTCCCTAAGACTAAACTCTGGAAGCAAGAAGGAAAAAGACATATGTGTGCTTACATTATAAAAAAGAAAGGGGTGCCTGGGTGGCTCAGTCGGTTAAGCGTCTGACTTCAGCTCAGGTCATGATCTCATGGTCTGTGGGTTCAAGCCCTGCGTCAAGTTCAGTGCTGACAGCTCAGAGCATGGATCTTGCTTCAAATTCTGTGTCTCCCTCTCTCTCTGCCCCTCTACTGTTCATGCTCTGTCTCTCTCTCACTCTCTCAAAAATAAATAAACATTAAAAAAAAATTAGAAAAAGGAAAGGAAGGAAAAAAGGCTTTGCATAGCAAAAACAGCAACAACAACAACAAAACAAGCACACACACACACACACAAAACAAAAACAGAACAAAACAAAACACCAGCAGCAAAATCAAAAGACAAGTAACAAACAGGGAGAAAATATTTGCAATGTATATGATAGGCAAACTATTACCACCCCTAATGTGTAAAGAAATTCTAAAAATAGAGAAAAGACTAACAATCCTATAGGAAAATAGGCCAAAGATATGAAAAGCTCATGGGGGAAAAAAAAAGAAATGCAAATGGCTTTAATCATATGAAAAGCTGTTCAACTTAGTTCTTAATAAGAGAAATGCAAATTGAAACTACTCTGAAAGCCATTTCTCATCTGGCAGATTGGCAAAAACCTAAATAGTCCATATCATACTTTGTTGGTTGACTCTGAGAAACTCTTTGTTGTTCCTGGTGGAAAAAGTACTGCCCTATGGAGGGATATTTGATGACAGCTTAACAAAACTATACATACATTTGCCCTCTGACCGCACAATTATGCTTTCAGAAATCTGTTCAAATGATAATGCAGTAAAACATTAGCAATGTATGCACAAGACTATGAATTACAGCATTATGCTCTCAAAAGGAAAGTGGCAGAAATAACTATGGAGCATACATGAATTGGAGTACTATGTAGCTATAAAAAAGCAATAAGGAATAATCTCTCTATTCTCTTATAAAATAATCTTCAGAAAAAATATACATACATCTATATTTTTAAAAACACGGTACTAAGAAGTGTGTACAGTATACTACCATTTAGCTAAGAATGAGGAGATGTGAATATATACACATATTTCCTTACACGTTTTTGAAGCATTTGTTCATTTTACTTTACAAACAAAATGTTTATGTTGGAGATGGTAAGAACACAGAATGGAGAGGACAGTGATAAAAGGAAGACTTTTCTGAATACACTTGATTTTGTGGATTTGACTTTGGAATTATGTAAATACTTGCATAATTATAAAAGAATTAAATATGAACAACAATTCCTGAGAGTCAAAAGCCAAATGAAAGAAATAAACTTGTTTATTAGGTTGGTAATAATATCACAGAGAGGAACAATTCTAGATGACTTTACATCACAGTAATTTGACTATATATGTCTAGTGGAATAGAAACAACTAAAAGAAAGGAGAGAAATTTAAACTGTTTCTAGCAATCATATTGTGGGTGAGAGGGTTGTTGTTAGTATTCTGAGACAGTTGTGTGCATATTGGGGAATAAAACAAACAAGTAATTATGTTGGCACCATTAAGAATAAGAGTTTTTGACATGGGAGAAGGGGACTAAAGATGTAAGATTCATAAGGTGAAGTAAAAACTCTGTATAGTCCTACATTTGAATCAGAAAGACCATAATGCCTAGAATATCTTATCTCTACAAAAATAACAACTTTGAGCTCTGCCTACTTAAAAGAGCCAGAAACGTGAACCAACCTAGTAGCCATGAGCACCCCTAGTGCCCAGATTGTGATTTTAAGTACCATTTCTCATTAAAAGAAAGCTGAGCTCCTTAGGGAAATGGCTGGTTATAGGTCTGGAATGGGAAATGGATAGATGAACCTTGATGACAGGGAAGCCATTGAAGAAACAAAAGGACTCAGGAACGAATGTCAGAGGCTCCCAATGGCCAAAGGTGAAAATATGCACATCAATAAGGATATCAAATGTAATAAATTAAAATACATCAATATATTTAAATCTGTAAGTTCATAATATTACTAAAAAGGAATAATTGGTCCCCTTTGGAAGATGGTAGAGAATCAAATCATTATTTTGAAAGCTGTTATAAAGTTATTTATTCTGATTTTTCCAAATGAACTTTATCGTATTTCTAGGCAACCAAAAAATGGATGGTTGCAAATGTCTCTTTATATAAATCACAAGAATAACAGGCACAGCATAAGGAATATAGTCAATGATATTGTAACAGTGATGTATCAGGACAGATGGTAGCTACGCTGTGGTGAACACAGCATAATGTATAAACTTGTTGAATCACTATGTCGTATACCTGAAGCTAATGTAGCATTGTATGTCAACTATGCCCAAATAAAATTACACATAAATATGTGAAGTTATTCCTGTTTTAAATGAGGAAGAAAAGATAAAAATAAAATATTACCATTTTGCAACCTCTAATAAATTATTGGATCTAGGCAATATTCAGCAATGAGTGCTAACATCCCAAGTGGGGAGACCACTAGACCTTCTATGCCTACTGATGGAGGCACACATATCATGTCTATGACATATTCTTGCTACGAAATTGAACCTACACCCTCAGATCTAAGCTATGAATTTAGAAGGAATATATGTGGTGGAGGACGTGCTACATGACAGCAGGGGATTCAATCGGGCAAGTCTGGACTGTGGGAGTCTCAAAAGGGCAAACCACCTGATCTCTTTAAAAATAAACTATAAGGGGGAGAAAGATGGAGAGAGAAATTCAGTAGATGAATAGACACTTGAAGGACATAGTAATCAACTGAATTTTGATTCAAGTAAGCAATATTTTTTTGTTTGAAAAACAAAACATGAGACAATGAAGGAAATTTGAACACTGATAATATTTGATGGTATCAGGGAATTCTTTTCAACACATTTAGGACTGAAAACAGTATTGTGTTTATATTCTTTAAAAAGTCCTTATCTATTTTAGATGCATACTGAAATATTTTTGACAATATGATGTCTTGGGTTTGCTTTGAAATAAAGAGCTGGGGGAGGACGGGGTAAGGGTAGAGATTAAAACCGAACTGTGAACTGACACTGTTGTAACTGGGTGATGGCTGCAAGGCAACTTATTATACCCTTCTCTCTTTTTTTGCATATGTTTGAAATTGTCCATAATAAAGAGGTGTTTTTGTTTTGGATCCTATTTCTGATAAGCTATCTGGAACATGGAGCACAGTAGCCTAGATTAGATGACTTGCTGAGGACTTTGGAGCTCAGGTTCTAAATCCCCTAAGTCCCCTATATAAGGGACCACTTTGTATGTAATTCTTGAGCCTAAGGAAGCTGAAAGGAGGCAGGTATCATCTGCCCCTGTCCCCTGGAAGCATGGCATATAGTCTAGGTTTTGCCAACTGTATGGTCTCTCTAAGGACTTTGAATCTTGGTGAATGTCACTAACACCCAAACAATGGTGCCCAGTATCTAGTGGCAGAGCCACCTAGTCATGGCAGTGGGGTCAGTCCTAAATACACTAGTCTTACCAGTTGGCTTTGGCTATGGTTCCTGCTGTCTATTCTCTCTTGGTTTCTGCTTGTTTTCTGCATCTGCATCTACAGAGTTCTTATTAATTCTTTGAGACATCCAATGACCATCCAATAAATTCTTTTTCTCTTTAAGTTAGCCTGAGTCAATTTTCTTTGCTTAAGACATAGGTTCCTGTTATCCAAATAAATAGCTCAGTAGGTCTATAATAACATAAATTAAAGCAAACTTTTTAAAGTTTTTTAAACAATAAAGCACTATATAAACTGTAAGATAGTATATTAATGTAACATATATATCTACATGTATAATACAATTGTAAGTTTTATATAGAGGCTTTTATAGTTTACAAAATACTTAAATTGATTTTTTGCTACTTTTGTTGTTAAATAATGATTATAATAGATAATAAAGTATAAGAACTTACTTTTTTGACCAACATAAGTATTTTCAATCTTATAACACTTTATTTATTTATTTAGAGAGAGCTCATGCACACAAGTTGGGGAGAGGCAGAAGGAGAGGGAGAGAGAGAATCTAAAGCAGGCTGCATGTCCAGCATGGAGCCCAGCACGGAGCTTGGTCTTATGACCATTAGATAATGACCTGAGCTGAAATCAAGAGAGAGGCACTTAACTGACTGAGCCACTCAGGAGCCCCTAATCTTAGAGCACTTGAAAAATATCATCTGGCTTGCCAATAGCACTTGATTTCTCTGTGCAGTCAATAGGATAATTATAGGGAAAGAATTTTGAAAATACATAATAAAGGCATTGCCATTGTTTCTTAGTTGATTATAGAAGCCAGAGATGAACCTAGTCCAGGGACTAAGGAATTTTTGAAACCTGGTGACAATGCAGTTTGTGAAGTCTATTCTTACTGTATCTATAACCTTCTTTGCTCGTGTTCATCCCACAGGCCCTATGGAATAGCCATTGGCATTTTCTTAGGGTATAGAGAGATATTAGATTCTTCTTGGCTAATAAAGAAAGTTTAAGAGAAGGCATGAAAACTTATAGACAAGGGCAATAAAAAGATGTAGGAATAGAATAAAGGCACTGTTTGAGGTACTGAGAAATCTCCAACGCAAATTTCTGCTTTATTAAGCTATTAAATAAGGATACCCAGATAAGAAGGACCTTGACTGATTGCTTGGTGATCCCAAGGCCAACAAATGGAGCCAGTCTGCTGGACCACTTATTGTCCTAGATGTTGCTCAGTTACATAGGGAGAAGAGGCAGAATCATTCACATCGAGAGATGCTACACTTAGCTAGACCTTAAGATGAGATTAAGCAAAGGCAGTTAAAAGAGGCAAGGCTGTCACGAGGGCTTGGGTAATTAATCTGACTAAGCCAGAATAAAGGCCATGATGCAGGCTTTGGAGCAGGTGGTAAAAGAGCAGTCAGCCTAGAGGATGTAAAAGCTGTTCGAGAGGCATTATAATAGCAGACCATATTTTAAAGAGAATAATGATAATGAATATTCTAAGACAAGAGTCTAAAATGCCAATAAGAAATCCAAAGTGAGGAAAGCTTAGACATCCAGATAAAGAGTTGGTGACTTGCAGGCATTTCCAAGTGGGTGTCCAACAGAGTCCTGTCTGGAAGACTCTCTTTTCTGTGCTACGTTCCAGAAAGCTCCATCCAGTACAGTCATGTATAGCTAGGGCAAGATGGATGGAGGGGAGAGATCTCTTGCCTCCGACTGCCTGCCTTGGACACTCGGAGGGCATTGGCACAGTTGTGGTAGCGTTCTTTCTCTCACTTTCCTACTTCTGTGGTTTCCATCCCAGAAAGGTGGAGACAGCTGTTACTTATATTGAAGAACTGAATTTCAGGGGCACCTGGGTGTCTCAGTCCCTTAAGCCTTGGACTCTGGATTTCAGTTCAGGTCTTGATCTCACATGTTATCATGTCCCATGTCAGATTCTGTGCTGACAGTGTGGAGCCTGCTTGAGATTCTGTCTCCCTCTCTCTCTGATCCTCCCCACTCACCTGCTGTCTCTGTTTCTGTCTCTCTCTCAAAATAAATGCACATTAAAAAAAGAATTTAATTTCAAAGAATAATAAACAGGTCAGGCTTCCAGATGTTTCCCTATGTCAATTCCACATAACTGAGGAATTATTGTCTCTTTTCAATATTAGAAATTTAACAGGCTCTATGTTTTCCAAAGAAATGTTTAAACATGTGTATGATCCTTTTGTTTCACTGAACAGAATGCGCAGAATACAATTTAGACTTTTCTTTATGACTCAGGATGGTTATTAAGATTATCAGTAATTGTGTTGCATGTTTTTGTGCTGTAAACCCAGGGATCTGCCTGGATGTTAGGCCCTAGAAGAGATCCAAGCCGCTGTGCTTTTGGTTATTTAGTATGTATTCTGCACTCTGTGTTCAGATAATTTGCATAAATTTGGAATATTTTGTTCCTTGAAAGTTTAGCAGTGCTTGATGGTGAACCATCATCACAGGTTTTTATTTGTGAGATGATATTAAACTACTGATTCAGCTTCTTTAATGACTATAGGGCTATTTCAGTTTTTATTTCTTCCTGTGTCAGTTTTCTTTTTTTTTCTTTTTTAATTTTTTAAAATGTTTTATTTGTTTCTGAGAGAGAGAGAGAGAGAGACAGCGTGAGCAGGAGATGGTTGGAGAGAAGGAGATACAGAATCGGAAGCAGGCTCCAGGCTCTGAGCTAGCCATCAGCTGTCCAGAACCCGACGTGGGGCTGGAACCCACAAACTGTGTGATCATGACCTGAGCCGAAGTCCAACACTTAATGAATGAGCCACCCAGGCGCCCCCCTGTGTCAGTTTTCATAAGCTATATTTTTCTGCAAATTTCTTCTTTTTATCGAAGTTTTCATATTTTTGTTAATAATATACTCTTACCTTTTTAAGATCTGTATCAACTATAATCATGTCTCTTTCTCCATTCCTAATATTGTTTATTTGTGGTTGTGGCAACTCTGTCTCTCTCTTTCAATCCTGCTTAAAAGTTTGTTAATCTGATTAGCCTTTTCAAAGAACCATGCCTTGGCTTGATTAGTCATTTCTATGTATATTATATGCATATATACATGTATAAATGTATATGTTTATATTATATACATATATGAAATATATTCCTATATATTTTTATACATATCTTGTATATGAATATATATCTAAGATATGCATTGTATATGTCAGATTGAATTACTTATATAAAATATATATTTTATTAATTTATGTTCATATCTTTATTTTCATCTATAGTTTTATTCTGATATTTTTCCAACTACTCAGATATTTATCTCACTAACTTTTAGCTCTTCTTTCCAAGAATAGGATACTATATAATTTCTCATATTTTTTGCAAAATGTTTTAATTAGTTTAATTTTTATTTTTGAGGTATATGACAAAGATTCAATATTTGTATACATTGTGAAATGATAACCACAATAATTCCAGTTAACATCCATCACCTTAGTCACAAAAAATTTTTTCCTTGTGTTGAGAACTTTTAGGATTTAATCTTAGCAACTTTTAAATATGCAAGAGTATTATTCACTATGGTCACCATGTTGTACCTGTTGTTCCCATGACTTATTTATTTTATAACTGGAAGTTCATACCTTTTGACCCCCTTAACCCATTTTTCCCATCCCCCAACCCCAGGCAACGATCAATCTCTTTGTATCTGTGAGCTTCCTTTTCTTTTTCTTTTTTCTTTTCCTTTTTATTCTTCTCTTTTCTTTCCTTCCCTTTTCTTTCTTTTATATTCCACATATAAGTGAGATCATACCATGTTTGTCTTCCTCTGTCTGATTCACTTCACTTGGCCTAAGACCCTTGAGGTCCATCCATATGGTGTTGTAAATGGCAAGATTTCATATTTTTATTTGATGACTGAATAATATTCCATTATAAATTGTCATTTTAAATTTTAAAATTTTTAATTTTTAAAATTAAAAATTAAAAATTTAAAAATTTTAAAAATTTAAAATTTAAAACCCATATTCCATTATAAATATTCCATTTTATTTATTCTCCCATTGATGGACACTTAGGTTGTCTCCCATTCTTAGCTATTGTAAATAATGTTGCAATGAACAGGGGGGTACATATATCTTATTAAGTTAGTGCTTTTGTTTTCTTTGATTTTTGTTTTCCAAGAAGTAGAATTGTTGGATCAGTTTTGAGGAACCTCCATACTGTTTTCCATAGTGGCTACACCAATATATATTCCCACCAACAGTGCACAAAGCCTCATCTCTTTTCTCTATATCCTTTCCAACACTTGTTATCTCTTGTTATTTTGATAATAGCTATTCTAATAGGTACAAGATGATATCTTACTGTGGTCTTGATTTACATTTCCCTGATGCTTAACATTGTTGAGCATCTCTTCATGTACCTGCTGGGCATGATGGAGAGATGTTTATTCTTTGGAAAGATGTTTATTCGGATCTTCTGCCTATTTTTAAACAGGATCGTTTGTGATTTTTTCTGCTACCAAGTTGTATTCTTTACATATTTTGGTTATTAATCACTTATCAGTTATATGATTTGCAAATATTTTCTCCCATTCAGTAGGTTGACTTTTCATTTTGTTGATGGGTTTCCCTTCCCATGCTGAGTCTTTTGAGTTTGATGTAGTCCCACTTGTTTATTTCTGCTTTTGGTTGATGATTCAAAAATCATCACCAAGATTTACGTTAAGGAGCTTACTATCTACATTTTCTTCTATGGGTTTTATGCTTTCAGGTCTAACATTCAAGTCTTTAAACCATTTTGAATTATTTTTTGTGTATGGTGTAAAAAAGTGGTCTAATTTTTGCATGTAGCTGCCCAGTTTTCCCAATACCATTTATTGAGGAGACTGTCTTTTCCCCGTTTTATATTCTTGGCTCATTTGTTGTAAATTAATTGACCTTATATGTGTGGGTTTATTTCTGGGCTCTCCATTTTGTTCCATTGACTTATGTGTCTGATTTTATGCCAATACCATACGGTTTTAATTTACAACTTTTCTTAAGTACTGTTTTAGCTTTATTTAATAAAATGTAAAATGTAGCATATTTAGTATCATTCAATTTAAAATATTCTCAAATTTCCAGCATAATTTCTTTTATGACCTATGTGTTATTTAGAAATGTTACATTTCCAAAAATATGGCTTTTGTCTATAACTTTTAGATGTGGGTTTCTAATTGAATTCCATTGTAGTCAGAGAATATGTTCTGTATGATGTTAATCCTTGAAATTTGTTGAGTCTTGTATTGTTAGATGCAGTGTTCTCTATATGCCCATTAGATTCAATCTATTGATTGCGTTGGTCTATCAGTTCCTTGGAGAAATTTATTAAAATATTCCACATTACTAGAGCTGTCGATGTTTCCTTGTAATTCTGTCAACTTTTACTTTATATCAATCAAGTTTGTGAAATTAGATGCATTAAAACTTATAATTGTTATATATTCCTGATGAACTGCACATTGTAAAAATCTTTAATTGTACTAAAACATTTTGTAATAGTATTTTTTCTAATATTAACATAACTATAGCAACTTTCTTTTCATTGGCATTTGCCTGTCATGAATTTTTCTATCCATTTATATTTTAACCTTTCTGTTATTACATTTTAGGCATGGTTTTTATAAATATCCAACAGACAATTTAAAAAATCTAATTTTAAAAGGTTTGTCTTTTAACTTAGTCCATGTAAACTTACTGTGTTCACTCATATATTTGGATTTATTTCTACCATCTCCTATGTTTTCTCATATCCTTTCTGTTTCTATTTCTCCCTTTCTTACCATTTTCGTATCTCATTTGTCCCCTCTACTTCTTTGGAAGTTATACTTTCTTTATCTATGATATTCATGGCTTCCCTAGAAATTTTAATATGCTCACTTCATCAAAATTGAAAGTCAACCCTATATACCTTCCACGCTCATTAACACATAGGCACTTGAGAACATTTTCATTACAATCACCTCCGCCCAATTTATTTGCAATTGTCATCATGCATGTAGTTTTAATAATCCCACGAGACATTACTATAGTGTTACTATCAACATTTCTTTAGATTTACTCATATATTTACTACTTTTTGAGCTAAGTATTTTACCTCAAATTTCCTTCTGGGATCATTTTCCTTACACTTTCCTTTATAATTTATTTTAGTGGCAAACTCTTAACAGTTTTTGTATTTCAGAAAATGACTTTCTTTTATATATGTAAAAGACACAATGATTTTCTTTCAGAAAATATTTAAGATATTATCTCATGATCTTCTGGATTCCATTACTGTCACTGAAAACTCAACTGTTATTCTAATTATCATTATTCAGTAATCTATCTTTTTTCTTTGGCTGCTCTCAGATCTTCTCTTTGTCTCTGGCATTCCCTATGATATGTCTAAGTGTGAATGTATTTGTAGTCATCTTACTTTGGACAGGTTGGCTTCCTGAATCTGAGGGTTGGTGTTTTTCACCAGCTTGGGAACATTTTCAGTCATTATCTCTTCAATTATTGCTTTTACCTAATCCTCACTTTTTATTATCTCCATTTGGAATTCTAAGATATTAGCTCTTTTCCCTCAATTCTACCTGTTTTTCAATTTCTTTTTTTTTAATATGTATATTTTTTTCTTTGTATTCCTGGGAAGATTTTGAATAATTTCTTTAGGTATATTTCCCAGTTTACAATTTTTTCCTTTAATAAAATTCACCTGCATGTTTAATCCATCCATTAATTTAAACTTTTAATTTCCATTTTTATATTTATTATGTTTAAAATTCTATTTTTATCCCAAGATGACTAGTCTTATTAATAGTCTCTTTCTTCTTATTTACATTGCCAATCTCCTATTTATTTAAAACCAGTATACACCTTTGTTTGATACCCTGTGTCTGATAGAGTCTATACTTGAAGATTCTGTAGAACAAATTTGGCTGTCAAATGCTTTTGCTGGTGTTTGCTCTTGGTGCTTTCTTCTTCCCTTGTTTGTTTTGTGATTTTTTAAAAATGACAAACTCCTATTCCTTGAAACTCTGCCTGTGGGAAGTTTTATGGCCTGGGTTAAAAGGGTCTTTCCCCAGAGAGGGTTTGTATACATTTTTGCAGATGCTTAAGAACTTCCAACGACTTTTGGGGTGCCTGGGTGGCTTAGTCGGTTGAGCATCCGACTTTCGCTTGGGTCATGATCTCGCGGTTCGTGGGTTCAGGCCCCGCGTCGGGCTCTGTGCTGACTGCCAGCTCAGAGCCTGGAGCCTGTTTCAGTCTGTGACTCCCTCTCTCTCTGACCCTCCCCTGCTCACGCTGTCTCTCTCACTCTCTCCTAGAAATAAATAAAACATTTAAAAAAAAAAAAAAAAAAGAACTTCCAACGACTTTAAGTTAAATTCTACTCTTGAGATTTTTCTGGACCATGAAGTATTTTGATTTTATGTTATAAATCCAAGGAAGAGACTCACAGAGGAGAATTCTTCCTCTCTTCCCAGCAGAAAATTGAGACGGGCAATTTTCACCGCATCACGGGGGGGTGAGGATGGGAGTATTTCTAGCTCATTTTTATACTGAGATAATAGGCCTTTGGAGTAACCAGTTTTATTGGAGGTAAGGTGGGAGGCTGGGGGGTTATTTTATTAGACTCTTCAAGTTGGGAAACCCTTAGGCTTTGTATCATGCCCTCTGTCCTCTGTGAAATTGAGAAATTGTAAGCCTAAAGTCACCAGGGTCTTCAAATATAGTAGACACAGGCTTTCTCTAGGTTCCTATTTTCACTCATGTTTTAATTTCCTTGGGTTGTTACAACAAAGCACATGCTGGATCTCCTAAAACCACAGATTTATTCTCTCACAGTTCTGGATGCCAAAAGTCTGAAAACAGGCACTGACAGGGCCACACTCTCTCCAAAGCCTTAGGACAGGGTCCTTCCTGGCCTCTTCTAGCTTCTGGTGGCCCCAGACATTCCCTGGCATTCCTCCAACCTGTGCCTCCCTCTTCACATAGTCATCTTCCCTCTCTGCCTGTCTGTGTCCAAATTTTCCTTCTAAAAATCCATTCATATTGGATTAGGGCCACCACAACCCAGTATGACCTTGTCTTAACCTGATTACATTGGCAAAGACCCTATTTCCAAATGAGATCATATTCACAGGTACAGAGGGTTAGAACATCAACATGTTTCTGAGGAGAGTCAGTTCAATTTATAATAGTCTCTAACAATTTCTTAATTCCTTACTACCTCTTGAACGCTCTCTACTTCTATTTTAGCACTTTACAGCTATCATCTTTACAATCTTTCTGCCTTTTATTCCATGTTAGTTCTTATTGCTTGCTTTTCATCTGCTTGCCCCTAGCAACTCCCTTCTTTTTCCCCAAAGAGTTGTGGAATTAGAAATCAGGGGGAAAAAAAGGCTTATTGGAAATGAATACAAAATAAGAAAAAAGCTTTAAGTGGGGATTCAGTAGATATGATTATGAACACAGTACAAGGAAGTTACTGCATGGAAGCTGTCATACTTTTGGGGGGATGCGCAAAAGTCTTTTATCCCTAGATCACTGTGGTATATCTTCTTGTAAAAAAATATTTATTTTGAGAGCAAGCAAGTATGCATGAGCGGGAGAGGGGCAGAGAGCGAGGGAAAGAGAGAATCTTAAGCAGGCTCCAAGCCCAGCTCAGCACAGAGCCCCACACAGGGCTTATCTCATGAACCATGTGATCATGACCTGAGCCTAAATCAAGAATCAGATGCTTAACCAGCTGAGCCACCCAGGCCTCCCTCACTATGGTATATCTATCTAGGCTTCCAAGTGATAAAGATTTGGGGTTGAATTTCTTCTATACCTCTTCTAAGTTGTATGACCTTGAGAACACATGTAAACTCTTTAATTTGACAATTGTCTTATCCGTATAAAAGGGGTATGATAATAACTACTTTTTAGGGATATAGACGGATGGCATAGTTAGGTGCCAGAGCAGGTAGTGAATAGTTGTGCAAGTAACTATTTCTGTTTTCCAAATGGGCGAGGACTTTGAATATGTTGCCTTTGAATCAGAGAGATGAGAAAACAACACCTCTCCTTTTACAAACACTCCTGTGGAGATCCTAGATGAGGAAAGTGAGGCACTGGGATGTGAGCTCCTAACACGTGCTAGGAAGATGCTAATAACCACACAAAACGTGAAAATCTACTTTGGAGATAAGAGCGGTTCGTAGAGGGGGGAGACTGGAATTCAAAGGAACTAGCCTCTCCCGTTCTCAGCTCTGCCAGCCGACAGGTCATTGGGTCCGTGCTTTCAAAACAGAACTTTCCTACAACTACGATGACACTTCAGCTCTGTCAGGTGGGAGGGAAGAGATGGAGAAGAAGAAAAGCCGGGCAATATTTTATACTGTATTTTCCACCCTGAACACAAAACCCCATGATTTTAGACACGTATCTGAAAGCCTCCCCAAAGCCCACACTCGAGAACAGCTTTATAATCTGGGCAAGGAAAAGCCAGAAGCCTCCCACCACCGCATGACGGTCTCACATACGTGTGAAAAGCAGAGCTCACGCGTCTACTTCCTCTCTGAGTCCCCAGGCGTCCCTACCCAGAGAGCACGCGTACTGGAGGGGGCCCCACCTGCCCCGCCAATTCCTGGCAGCAGCCCCTCGTGAGAAGGAGTATGTGTGGGGGTGACCGTTTGCCCAGGAGTGGCACGGGACTGAGGCGGCAAGGACACACATGGTGAATGCACGACAGAGGTAGGGAGAGCTGCCCGAGCGAGGGTGACACTGCAGGCGCTGTCCTCTCTGCATACATCTGCTCCCTCCAAAGCCCATGCATTTTGACTGCCTTCAAAGCAACTTCTCTGGGTTTCGGTGAACACAGGTGTCTAGAAGTGTTTCCTAAGCTCAGTTGCAGAGAGGCTGCTCCGGCTGCCTGTCTTCAGAGCCCCAGGGTGAAGTCTGGCAATAAGTCAAGTCCACACAGTGCTGATAGGACCACTGCAGAGGTGGTGAGATGCCTAGTCTCCCTTCAGGCAGGGCAGGGGTCAGTCCGGGGTTGGAGGGTGCAAGGTCTAAGGAAGTTAGAGGTAAGAGGAGGGTGTATTCACGCTGGGGGCCTGAGTGGGAACTGGAAATACAGACACTGAAGCCAAAGGGGCGTGAGTCGGGTCATTAGTAGGAACCAGCCGGATGCTGGGGTGGTCTGCGTGGAAAGCTGGCAGTGTTGAGGGATATCTTGGATGACGGCCATGAACACTGTCAGGTACAAGGTCCTCTCCAAGGGCTGCCACACAAGGATGTGTCAAGCTGCTTAAATTATGAATATTGGGGTTTTTTTGTGAGGACAGGACCATGGCCTAGACAGAAAGCTAGGCTTCCCTCTAGGACGAGGTCCTTCAATTGTCTCCATTATTACATTCCTGCCAACCACCTGGGGGCCTAATGTGTCCCTCAGACATGATGGGGAGGCATCATTTTGGAGTTATCTTTTCTTGGTCCAGGAAAAACAGCCAGAGCCTAGGAAACGTTCCGGTGGGATGAGAAATTAAAACAATGCCTACTGTGCATTCACACTTCATGTTGATAGCTGCCAAACTGCCTCTATTTCAGGGCAGGATGGTGGCTACCTCTGAAGAGTGGTGGGAACAGGCCCAAGTGTCTGGCCAGCACATGGTGGGGTCAGAAAACAGAATAGAGTGAGCCGGGCTGTGTTTCGCTCTTTATAGCCCACAAGTTTTACTTCCATGGAGCCCTCTCTTGACAAAGTCTTTAGGAAAGTTCTCTGTACCACTGTGGAGGAGGCGGAGAATATGAGAGTGAGGAATTCCAAGAGGGGGGGTGACTCTGAGGGTCACTCTGGTCCAGCCACCCCTCAACGCCTGCAGGTCTCTTCCTGGAGCACATGTTCACTCGGCCCCAAGAGGCCTATGTTTGGTTTTAACAAAGAGGTTGTTCCTGTAGTTGGGAGCTCGATTCTCCCATGTCCCCAGCCCTAGCCAAAGCAGGTTCTCAAGTCCTTTTCTTCCTGCAAATTCCATAGGTCCCCTCCTGTGTCTCTATCCTGTCCCCAAGCAGCCCCGATCACACACATGAAGCAACATTAGGGACAGATATTCAGCAACCCGAAGCCCCATTTCTCCACCTCCTAGGTTCACTCCCCTTTTGGGGAGCTGAGCCAAGCCCTCTGGGTGAGAAACCTTGCTTACCCTGATCCCCAGCTCGACATTCTCGCCTCCGTAGACCTCCATGCCTTCGTCCAGTAAGCCGATCTCCTGGAAGTATTGCCGATCCACAATAAAGCAGCCAATGAGGGCAGGGCTCCTACAGGGGTGAGGAGAGATGGGCCAGCAGTTAGCAGAGGGGCTGCCAGAGGAGTAAGAGAAGCGGTGCCTTCCTACCAGGAGGCTCTGTTCTTCCTTGTTTTGCTGCGGAGCTGGTATGGGCCTTGTTCTCTGCCGACCCCTCCCAGGCCCACCTTCGGCAGCTGCTCTAGAGAGGCTGTTCCCTCAAGGCGGTGGGTAGCTCGCGCCCTGGGTTCTGCCATCATTCCAAGTAGAACTTGCAGGTGTGTTCGCCCAGAGACCTAGTACTCAGCCTGCAGAAGTGAATGTCTGCTTCTCCAGCTGCCCTGACGTTTGAGTTCGGAGCTGCACAGTCACTGTTTTTGGGGACCCCTGCTACCTTCCTCACCCTTCCCCCACTTGCATCCTGCCTGTCAGCCTTGGTTCACTTAGAAAGATTAGCTGGGGCTTTGGATGGCATGACAAACGATTTGCACTTTATCTGGAGGGAGAGGAGTGTCAGTGAGGAATTTTAAGCAGATTTTGGTAGGGGCAGAAATAAGTTGGCCAGAGAAAGACAGATACCATCTAATTTCACTCATACTTGGAATTTAAGAAACAAAATAATTGAACCAAGAAAAAAAAGACAAAAAAACCAGACTCTTACATGCAGAGAACAAACAGATCTGTGCTTTTATTATTATTTTTTTAATTAAAAAAAATTTTTTTAAATTTATTTCTAGGAGAGAGAGAGATACAGCGTGAGCAGGGGAGGGTCAGAGAGAGAGGGAGACACAGACTCTGAAACAGGCTCCAGGCTGTGAGCTGGCAGTCAGCACAGAGCCCGACTCGGGGCTCGAACCCACGAATCGCGAGATCATGACCTAAGCGAAAGTCGGACGCTTAACCGACTAAGCCACCCAGGCGCCCCTTATTATTATTTTTTAATATTTGTTTATTTTTGAGAGAGAGAGAGAGAAAGACAGACCGTGAGTGGGGGAGGGGCAGAGAGAGAGGGAGACACAGAATCCAAAACAGGCTCCCGGCTCTGAGCTGTCAGCACAAACTCACAAACCATGAGATCATGACCTGAGCCGAAGTCAGATGCTTAACCAACTAAGCCACCCAGGCGTCCCAGATCTGTGCTTTTAAAAGGAATCTTCAGGGGCGCCTGGGTGGTTTAGTCGGTTAAGCATCCAGCTTTGGCCCAGGTCATGATCTCACGGTTCGTGGGTTCGAGCCCCGCATCGGGCTCTGTGCTGACATCTAGCTTAGAGCCTGGAGCCTGCTTCAGATTCTGTGTCTTCCTCTCTCTCTGACTCTCCCCTGCTCACGCAGTCTCTCTCTCTCTCTCTCTCTCAAAAATAAATAAAATATCTTTAAAAAAAAAAAAAAAGGAATCTTCAGGCAGCTGTGGGGTGATGGACTGGGTGAAAACTGAGGAGTCCAGTTGGGGAGGTTGTTGCTATGTCCAGGGAGAAATGGTGAGGCCCTGGACCAGAATGTCAGCAATGGACAGATGGGCTGTTGAAGGACACATGTTAACGTAAATCAACAGAACTTAGAAACAGATGAGCAGATGAGAGAGAAAGGGAGGACTCTGGATCCCGCTGGCTTTGTGGTTTGCATCGCAGTGGGGTGGGACTCATCCATCAACATGGGCCATGGAGGAGAAACTGGCTTCAGAAGGAAGAAGGATTCCCTATGGGGGAAATAGATCTGAAGGTGCCTGTGGGATACCGGGGGGAGATAACCAACAGTTATCTGAGGACATTGCCTGGGTCTTAGGCTGGAGCGACAGGCAGCTGGTCCCAGAGCTGGAAGGTCTTTCCTTAGGGACACTGTGGGTGCAGGGCTCCCAGGCCGCGTCCAGGCGCTCACTGAAGCACAGGACTTGGCCAGGAAGGATTCATATTAGGAGAATCAGCATGAGCGCAGGTGGCCTACACAAATGACTGAATTGTTCCACGGCACACAGCTGCCTTTTCTAGTCCTTGCATAGCATCTTATCAGCTGGTGGCTGAAGGATTTGAAGGGGGAGAGAAAGAAAAAGAGAAATGAATCCTCCACGATGAGAAAACTGTCAGTCACATGCAAATGGACCCATCTTTGAAACTGGAAACGCATCAAGGTGGAGAAGCAGCTATTTTGCAGGCCATTTCTTTGGACGATGATGCAGGCGGCTGCTCAGGCAGAGACTGGTGACTTGAGGTCCCTGCCCCTCCTCCTTTGAAATCACAGCATTTTGTTCCGGATGGGCCCACCTTCCCCAGACCGCAGGCGGCTGGGGAGGCCAACCCACTTCAATCCACTACTCCTAGAGCAGGCTGAGATCCTGCTGTAGTGGAGGATGCTTGACCCTGGCCTTGCAGGTGTGTGCTAGGGGAAAAACTCCCACCTGGCTGTGTGTCACTGAGGGAAGTTCCCTAGCCTCTCTGAGCCTCTGATTCCATATCTGTGAAACAGAATCAACTATATCCTCATGAGGATTGAATTAAATACTGTAAAACCTTGAAAACCTGTAGGACATAATTGTTAGTTGAAAAATCATTTGAAAGGATGCACCTGCACCATGAAGAAGCCTGGAGAACCTCCTCTGTAAATGCATGATGGTTTACAAACATCAGTCCAGGGATGCCCGGGTGGCTCAGTTGGTTAAGTGTCCAACTTTGGCTCAGGTCATGATCTCATGGTTCATGAGTTCAAGCCCCACATTGGGCTCTGTGCTCACAGCTCAGAGCCTGGAGCTGGCTTCTGATTCTGTGTTTCTGTCTATCTCTGCCCCTCCTCTGCTCATGTTCTGTTTTTCTCTCTCTTTCAAAAATAAACAAATATTATTTTTTAAAAAAACCATCAGTCCAGAATAGTGAGCAGAGTGAAGTCTCAGCCTTTCCCTCGACATTCATGAAATGTGGACTATTTCCACACAGTGCTCCAAGACGTGCCAGAAAGGGCCTTCCCCATTTGGCCAAACCCACTCGGGGAAACAGCAGAATCTAAAACAGTTACTGCGGAATGAACACAGACTACCTCAGGCAGTCTATTACTTATTAACCAGCCAGGGTATGAAGTAGACCCCATCAGCCTGCAAGTGTTATTGATTTATTCTTTACCTCTTTCCCAAAAAGATCAGAAAGAGCTTATGAAAAAATGTACAATACACTGAAATACAAAACACATACATGACTGAAAAGACCAAGGGGTCACAACAAATTGGGAGCCAGTCAAAATGCATGTGCAGCGTTAGGACCTCCTTCACAGATTTTAAGGTAGACCCATGGGGGCACCTGGGTGGCTCAATTAGTTAAGCGTCTGTCTCTTGGTTTCAGCTCAGGTCATGATCTCACAATTTGTGTTCAAGTCCCACATCGGGCTCCATGCTAGCAGCGTGGATCCTGCTTGGGATTCTCTCTCTCCCTCTCTCTCTGCCCCTCACCTACTCACTCTCTCTGTCTCTCTCTCTCAAAAATAAATAAACTTAGGGGTGCCTGTGTGGCTCAGTCAGTTAAGCATCTGACTTCGGCTCAGGTCATAATCTCACGGTTCATGGGTTTGAGCCCCGCACCGGGCTCTGTACTGACAGCTACCTCAGAGCCTGGAAACTGCTTCAGATTCTGTATCTCCCTCTCTCTCTGGCCCTCCCTGCTCACGCTGTCTCTCTCTCTCTCTCTCTCAGAAATTAAAACGTTAAAAAATATAAATAAACTTAAAAAAAATTTAAAGTAGACCCACAAAATGACACTGGGCTTCCTGGTAGCCAAGATGAAAATGAACAAACATGTCTTAGGAATAAGATTTATAGTTCCCATGTGAGAATATCACACAAATTCCTTGGAGATAACAAGATTTTCTTTGACTAGCAGCAGTCAGTTTAAAAGAAACTTCTCATGTCAGTGTTCTTAGAGGTCACTCTGGGCCATAGTGAGCAACCATCTCAAAAATGTCACCTTAGAATGCAATAGAAGCTATCTCTGGGCTCTTTTGATAGCTTACATCATGCGGACAAAGCACTGACATACAGCTCCAAGGAAACAGGAGCCAACATGGGCAAGGTATATTTGTATAACCCCCAGCTTTCTGTGCAGTTGTATTTATCTAGGGATAAAAGTAGTGCTATTCTTCCAAAAACCTTCCATGAATATAATTTTCTCTCAGCCAAGTTTTTGACGAAAGTTAGGTGTTAGAAACTTTGAGACCATATTCTCCCTCAAGGACCTGAATTTTAATTCAGGTTTACTACAACCAGGCTGACACATTTAAAGATGAGCAGAACAAAGCAGCGAATATCAGTGCAGTCTTCTGCAAGAACACTCCTTGGATGACAGTATACTTCCTTCCAGTAGCATTCAGCTCACCTAGGGGCCGAATTCAGCCATGGCAGTTCTGAGCTCAACAGTGGGCATCTATGTGGATGACAACTAGATGTGGAATCTAGCCGACCTAGGTTTGGATCCTGGCTCCACTGCCCACAGCCTATGGCAGGGCCGTTCTCCTTTGTCCATTTTATGAGTTGTCCTCATCTTATACAACAGGGATGACCCAAGGAGCTGTCAAAAAGCTATAATGAGGAGCAAATGAAACTGTGTTTAAGAGGCCCTTGCACACAGTGACCTCCAAACATATTTAACAACACAAAATTGTGGTGTAGGGGCTATGGGTAACCGAGGCAACTGCAGGAAAGCTAGGTGGTTCTCTTTCACCTTGTTTTAAATGTGACTATAGTTTTTCTTCTGGCAAGGAAAGATGTGATCTCAGATATTAATCACCCACTTTCAATTAAATTTTTCATCATCTTTCTCCCTCATGTAATACAAAGCAACATCGGTTTCTAATCTCCTCTTTCATTCCAAGAATTGTCCCCTAGGCCACCTCTGGTGCCATCTGTGTGTTTAACGAGCAGGACTCTGCAGAGAGCATAAAGGCACCTCATCTGTGATTAACCAGACAGAAATAAGGGCTGGTGTGGTAGCTGTTTCAGGAGTCCTGATGCACAGAACAGAGGCTGCACAATGGAATCCTTTGGGTGTCTGTGAAGGCAGCGGTGAAGGCAGAAAGAGTTTGAGGTCTTTAAAATGCAGTCTGAAGCCACTTTTGACTGAGTCCTACAGGATAACTTGAATATCAGCAAGGCATACAAGGTGCTGTGAGGTCTGGTCTTGCCTCTCTGCCCCCCCCCAGCCTCATTGCCTGGGGCTGCCTCCTCCTGGTCCTCCTCTCAAAGGTCCCTTTAAACCTCCTCTGTGTCCAGGAACTCACTCTGCTTCTTCACACACGAGCGCCCCTGCCCCAGCTAGCAATCTCTTATATGCACTTCAAAACAAGTGCAAACGTTAGTCTCTGAAAAAGATTCTCCCCACTTCCCATGCAGTTTCCTCCAGTAACAATTTGTTCTTCCAATTATTTTTTCTGTCTTCACTAGACTTGAGGCTTTTAGGGGCAGGAATTGAATCTTAATCCCCCTGGATCCCCACCACCCACCAACCACTGCAGCTGGTACTCAGGGGGTATCCTATTGCGACGTGCAGAAATGAGTAACTCTGAGCCTCTGAATAGATGCTGGTGCCATGGTTCTTTTGAAAGGGGTCATCAGGGCCTGTATGCAGTGACTGAGGTCATTTGTGATTCCCTTCTGGTCCCCACCCCCACCCCGTCATCCCCCAGTGGGGCTGGAGTTTGGCGAGCTCCTGCCTAGAAGCCAAGGCGGGGAGAGCCGCGGGAAGGATGCTTTACCTGATTGGGGCGGTAGAATTCTCCAGCTTCCACCAGGCTTTGGGGGGGTTCAGGTAGCGGCACCACAGCTCCCAGTCAAAGCCCTGGGCGGCCAGCGGGTACTCTTCTATCTCAAAGTTGTCATACTTGATGTTGTCAAAGGATGGGGAGATGATCCGCTTCCGGTTCTCCTTTATGCGGGTGAGCACAGGTTCAGCCCTGGGCGAGAGGGAGGGGGAGGACGGTAACTGCTTCCAAGGTGTCAGACTGGTGACCCCTACAGCTCCTCCTCCCCCCGCCCCTGCAGGAAAATGAAAAAACACCTGGCCATCTGCTCCAGGAGTGCTGTTCTGCCTCCAGGGAAGGAGTCCCTATTTAACCTCCACCCCGCTCCCCAGACTTGTGGGTTGGGACGAGGTCTGGCCACCCCTACAGCGTGTCCAGGGCTGAGCTGAGAGATTCACTGTGCCTTCGATACTTGTGTCTGCTTGCTTTCCCTTTTTCTACCAGGAAAAAAAAAAAAAAATATATATATATATATATATATAATTGACATATATATATATATCAAGACCCAAGAAAGAAGAGATGATAAGATCTGAGATTCTATGGGCAGCTTTCAACCTCAGGCTTTGATTTTGCTAAAATTCAGTGTATCAACTGGGAAGAAAGGCAGATGACAATGACAGAAATGTGGAAGTGAGGACAAACTACTGCCACCAGTTACTCGTGGCTGCTTCAGTCCTTCCACACCATCCCACGCACCCTCCACTGCCCGAGGGGAGGTGGAAGGGTAAGGACTTTCCAGGCAGCCAGGAGGCCCCTGTGGGCACCAGGCGAGCAAAGTGTTTGCAGACAGGAATGATGAGCTCCTTATTAATAATGCATTTGTTTCTTAATTGTTTATTCAAATCAGCTTGAAATAGTAAGTGTCCCTCTCCTCTTCTGGCCATAAATCCCTTGGAAATGCTTTTTAAATAGTCACAAATGGCAAGCAGGGACTTCAACTATAAAAAACGGCTTCATTGCAGCCTTAATTTGGGCCTGTTATGTAAAAATATGCCCAAATCTGCTCATGCCGCGTGCATGCCCAGCAGCTCCTGCCTGCTCCGGGCCCTCCTCACCCCAGATCTCTACAAAGCGGCACCCAGGGGGCCAGCCATGGCACACCCCCACTGGCCCTGCAGGGGCATCAGTGTCCTGTGTTCTGTCCCTGCTTGGCTGCAGCCATTGAAGCCATATAGTTTTTCTTCCTGTCCCACGCAACACCTGAGCAGCCCTGACCAGGTTTTCTAAGACTCAGTTTCATCAACAGGCAGAATCTGAGATTCTTTGCTATGTCTGGCCTGGCATTTGGGGGAGTCCAGGCCACCGGTGATAACATCAAGCTACCTTAGCCCCTTCTCACCACTGTCTGCTTCATGTCTGGTCCAGCTGTCCCTTGCCCGGCAGTTGCAACCCTGTCCTGAGCTGGGCTGGCATTCTAGGCTTTGCCCTTAGCAAATTCACCCTCTCCCAGATCCAGTCTCCTAGCGGAAGATGCTAGCCAGGGGCACATCTGATGTCGCCATACCCTTTAGATACTGTGTATTGACCTGTTGGTTCCTGACTCTCCCTCAGCCTGGAGGGCCAGCCCTGTGGCCCGGGTCAATCACACATCCAGATCTCACCTGTTCCGAGAATTGTCCCCTCTCCCCGATCAGGACTGAGATCCCAGCATGCTTTCGGCCAAAGGACTGGACCCCACTGGGACTCAGCCTCCTCTCCCGAGGGGCACTTACCAGCCCACATTGAACTCCACATGGGCATCAAAGAGTGCCACTACGGGTGCGGTGGCCACCCTCCAGCCGCTGACTCTGGAGCGGATGAGGCCTTCCTGCTTGCTGTGGCGCACGACCTTGATGAAGCCTGGCTTCTGGCCATTCACCTTGTCCACGTACTCCGTCAGCTTCTCCTTCAACTCCTCTGGGAGGGAGAAAACACATCATCAGCACGATGCGGGGAGGGGTGATTAAGACATTCACCCCTTTAGGGTGACCTGACCCCCAAAGAGAAGCTGGAGGGTCCATTTTCCTCCCTGGGTCTCCTTAACGTTCCCCAGAATGGCCAGCACCACTCGGCTTTGAAGGGTAAAGTAGAGGCAAAATCAGTTCTCACTGAGCCCAGTGACTCGCACAAGGTCGCATGGTTTGCACATACTGTCTATTTCATCTTCACAACAAACCCACAGGAAAATGGGGCTCAGAAGGGTTTCTCAATTTGTCCAGTGCCACGCAGCTTGCAAGTGGCACAGGCTGGTTTCAAGCCGGGTCTAATGACTTCAAAAGCCATATTCTTCTCATCAGCTCAGTGGCCTCTTTCTTCTCCAGTGCCCTCCACAGCTCTCCCCTAATGCCCAAAGGAAGCTTCCATCTGCGAAGATTACAGCCTGGGACCCATTCCTGCCTGGATCTCCATCTTTCCGGGAAGTGGATGACCAGGCATTACGCCATGTAAGCAGTCAGTAATGGTTTGCCGCCTGCTGGAGGCTGGCTAAGCATCGGATTCCCCTGCGTCTTCGTACATGTGTATGGGTCCCGCAGGACCCTCAGCCAGAGACAGCACAGCAGCCACACTCCCTGGGTTTTCCACAGCAGTTCAGGCAACAGCCTGTGACACCCCTTTTCCCAAAATGACCCGAGTGGGCTGCATTCTCCCACCTGCCCAGCACTCGGTTTCCTCCCTTTGCCTGTGTTCTGCAGGACCGCCCCTGCAGGAGGCTTCCTCCCATCTGCTGGCCCGCCCACGCCCAGGCCGTGCGACAGACCCACTTGGGCTGAGCCTCCTCCTTATCAGAGGACAGTAGGACCTCCGTGTCCCTTGGTGGTCAGTCTGGGGTCCTGCCAGACAAGCAGCCCACTGGGAGAAAAGGGTATGAGGCAGCCGGCATAGTGCCTGGCACCTCGCAGGCATGCCCCAGAGCAGCAACCCCGTGTAGTCGAAAGAGGATGGTATTTGCAGTCAGCAGTGATGCGGTTTAAGTCTGCTTTCTGTGTAGGAGTGTTAGCATCCTGGGCCTGTTCCTGAACGAGTTGTTGATGTCTGTGTGGACGTTCGGAGGTGGTGAGTGTATTTTGCATGTGGTAAGGACACGAATTTTGGGGATAGGGTGGACTGTTGTGGATCAGCAGAAAGATATGCTAACCACTAGTACCTTAGAATATAACCTTATTTGGAAATAGGGTCTTTGCAGATTTGACCAAGTTAAGATCATTAGACCTTAGTCCAATGACTGGTGTTCTTATAAAAAGAGGAAATTTGGACACTGAGACATGCAAAGAAGGAAGATCAGTAAAGAGACATAAAGAGAAGATGGTGACCTATGAGCCAAGCACCATCTGAGGGTACCAGAAGCTAGGAGAGAGGCGTGGGACAGATCCCTATTACCTTCAGATGGGGCACGGCCCTGCTTGATTTGGACTTGATTTTGGACTCCAGAACTGTGAGACAATAAATTTCTATTCTTCCAAGCCTCCCCGTATGTGGTATTCATACAGCGGCACTAGGAAACTAATATAGTTGTTATGAGGATTAAATGGGATTGACATGTGTGAAAAATGCACAGCACATTGTAGATGCTCAAAAGAAAAAAAAAAAAAAGCTCCTTTCCCTTCTTCCTCGGTTTCCTTCACACTGGAAGTTGTAAGGGAAGAAGGAGCTGCAAAGCCTTTCTCATGTACTCTGGTCCAGGGCCACCTCTTTCTGCTCTGCCCTCAATCTAGGTTGGGAGTCTGTAAGCAGCAAAGCCCCGGTGTCCCAGCAGGAGATGGGAAGACATGTAAGAACCTCATACTCCAGGCAGGCCACGGGGCATGCTGGCTACTGCCAGAGCTGGTGCTGGTCCAAGATGGACTTCAAATCGTTTTACACATGATGCTGGCCAAGCAAATAAGGCTGGCTGGCTGGGTAGAACGTGGTCCCCAGGCATCCCTGCTTGAGAGATCATCACAGAGGTGGAGAAACCGGGCATCAGGGGCAGAAATGCTGAAAGGGGGCACCTGGGTGGCTCAGTTGGTTAAGTGTCTGACTTCGGCTCAGGTCATGATCTTGCAGTTTGTGAGTTCGAGCCTCGCGTTGGGCTCTGTGCTGACAGCTCAGAGCCTGGAGCCTCCTTCGGATTCTATGTCTCCACCTTCTGTCTGCCCCTCCCTCCTCTCTCTGCCCCTCCCCCCTCGGCCCCTCTCATATTCATGCTCTGTCTCTCAGTAATAAATAAAAATGTTAAAAAAAAAAAACTTAAAAAAATGCTGAAAGGGAGGCAGGAAACTCCGGTCCTACACAGCTATCAACTTGCTCCATGACCTTGGGCAAATCCCCACAAACCCCAACACCTCGGGCTTAGTTGCACAGGATTTTAATGTTCGTTTTAAACCAATTACCCGTCTAAGATTTGAATCCCGTCGTCTGTCTATCCTGATGAGTGATCATCCAGCCCCTGCCGTGACCAGAAACACACAGTCCGTTCCTTACCAGGCCATTCCAAATATCCAATGTTCTTCTTCCTTTTGCCCCCAGGATGCCAGCCAGGGTCCTTCTACCTTCCACTCGCTGGTTCAAGATTTATTTAGGGGCCCAAGGGGGCAAATCAAAGCCCTCTTCCACATGACGGCCACGTAGAGTAAGTCCTTGCTGAGGAGTTCTCTAGGTCACAGGTCTTCAGTGCCTCCATATATTTCCTCACATCTTGGGAGTTCAGGCTTTTTTATCATGCTCAAGTTCCCTCCAAATCTGTTAGTTTTCTCTAATACTTTTAAATTATGCACCTAGAAAGTGGCCTGATACTTATGGAGTAAATTGGGCTATACAGAATGGAATGAATTAATCACGTCCTTTATTCTAGAATCTATACCGCTATTCATATATTTGAAGGTCTCATTAATTTGGCCCACTTTTGACTCAAATTGAGCTTCTTGGGAACAGACAATGACACATCCTTTTCACATGTTGCTGCTAAGTCAGGCTTCCTTCATCCCTTTTCTTCACAAGATGCATACACATGTGGATGCATGCATGTGTGGACGCGTGTGTACATGCTTTTGTGTGTGTGTGCGCATGTGTGTGTGCATATGCATGCTCTGAGCCAAACCATAGGATCTGATGTTTAGTCCTCTTTTATTCCATCTTATTAAAGATTTACACCCTTTCTCTGAAGTCAGAGTGTTTTTTTCCCGGATTCTGTTATATGAAAGCTTTGTTTTCAAGCCCTCCAGCCTTCTTGCTTCTGCAAGAGTGATTAGCATATGGCCTTTATTGTCATTAGACTCCTCCTTTTACACAGAGTGACCCCTGTGCAGAGTCAGGGTCAAAGAGGCCGGTGGGTCAGGTGTTCTGATTCCACCCTGGAGAAAATTCAGCTGACTGTCAGGCCGCCATCAACACGCTGTGTCTCTCACTTTAGCTGATGTGAAAATGACCTCGGGATCTCTGAGCGCACAGCTGGCTGGGCAGGCCTGGGGATGCTGCCGTCTGCAAGTGTCAGGAAGTCGGCCATAGAGTGGCATAGCTCAGTGTGCCCTGTGCTTACAAGGTCTTCAAGCATGGCTTCCAGAAGGTCTCTTAAAACACGGCTCCGTCTCATACATCCTTTTCGAAATCTTTAAATAGAACTCATAAAGTCTGGTACTTGGGCTTTTGTATGTGGCAGTTAAGGGGTGTGTCCAGGAACCTGGGGTCAGAACAGGGATAATACCAAATGACACCCTTTCCTGTCCCCATGGAGGACATACCTGTCCCCTTCTGTCCCTCCCCACCCGTCGGGTGAGAACCACCGCCTAACGGGGCCACTGTTTTTGGGTTTATCGATGGGAAGGGGCTGTGCATGACTGCCACCCCGTGATCCTCGATGAATCCCCCCTCCTAGAATTCATGTCCTTGTGTAGCCACCAGAATCCGGGGGGTGGGGGGGCAGGACCACAGGGCAAGGGGTTGCTGTGGGAGGGATGTGAGCTGGAGGCAGGCCTAGGCCTCAGGAGACCCTGCAGCTTGAACTTTCACTGTCTTGTCTGGCTGCCCTAAGCACGGAAGCCTGGGCCAGCCTCCTTGAGCTTGAGAGGCCCAGCGAGTCCCCATCAATTTAGGCCACCCCACCGAGGCCCAGACATGGGAGTGAGGCCCTTGCAAACACAAGGTAGAGGGGGATCCCAGCTGACACCCTATAGAGCAGAGATAAGCTGCCTTCTTGCAGAATTAAGAGCTGGTGAACAATTGCTGTTTTAAGCCACTTCCTTCTGGGATGGTTTGTTACACAGCAAGGCTAAGTAAGCTGGCTGTTATTCTGGTGTGGTGCTAGGGTTATAGTAAGAGTGTCAACTCCTGATGCACAGGAAGTGTGAAGAGCCAGACACACACACAGAAGGGCCACTTACAAGGTGGCAGCAAGAGACGAGAAGGCCTTGCTTCCTGTAGGAGCTGCCTGCCCCTTTGTGCCTCTGCACCCTGTTATAGGAACTAGGATAAAGGTTTCTGGTGAATGAGCTAGAGGGAAATTCTGTTCTCAGTCCGCTGCATCCCAAACATTGGCCACTAATTAGAAGAGAGCATTCCCTTAGCCCTGACCAAACAGCTGCTATCAAAAATCAAAACAGTCCTGAAATACCCCAGACAATACTGGCTCGGAGTCTCTGCAAAGTATCTTTGCCTAATTAGGTCTTCATGTTTTCCTTCAACTTTTATGTTGCAAAAGAGAGAACTACCTCAAAAGCACTTCTGCGTTTGCTAGGAAACTGTGGTCTAAGATACTGCCGATTATATATCATACATATATGACAAATGCCTCTCAGAACTTAGTTCAAAAAATGTCTTTATACCTACACACAAATACATAACCCTGCATGTTGACCTTTTTGCCAAGGCTGCCGGGAAGCTCAGAGAAAAATCTAATGCCTAATCACACGGATCCGCATGTTTGCTTCCCTACCTTTGCAAAAGATTTGATGTTCAACTTCTAGTCTAAAAGCTGCATTCTTTTACTTTTCTTTCCCTGTGTGAGCTACCTTTAACTGTTTCTTGAAATATCCACAAATAAATTTTAACGAAGTGTCCTGGTAGAGCAGGGCAGGAGCCTACTTGTGGATAGAAGAGGGAGGCTGTAGTTCATGTCTGTTTTAATGTGTTGGGCAAAGACGAGGTGGGGAGTCTGCTCTCTGCGACTCTGCCAGATTTAGAATCAATGGTGGAGTTGTCGATAGCCAGCGCGGACAGAGAAATACAATCTGCACCCTGCATGGGGCCGGGCGGCATCCTGCGTCTGTTGCTCCTCCAGCTCTCCCCTGCTGTCTGCAAACCCCTATTCGGCTGACACCCGAAGGCCCTCTGTGAGGCATCAAACGCCATCCCCTCTGGGGAGGGCACGGGCCACTCTCCGCCATCCCCATGTGGTGCCTCCCTTCAGAGCCTGCTGAGTGCAGGCTGCTTGCCTGCTCTCCCTCCTCCGGACTTGCAAGCCAAGTAAAAATGTAGACTTCACCAGCCTGGTCAAACGGGGCCCTTTCTTCCCTCCCTACACAAGCCCCCGTGCTGTTCCCATAAAAAGCAATTAGCTTCACAGGGTCATCCCAAAAGAAACAAAATGCAGGCTGAGCAGAAGTCTGGTACTAATGGCTGTTAATCTGATTTAAACACCTAATGAGATACTCTTTATCTCTGGCATAAAGGAAAATAAAGGATCAGGAAATTGATGCCTGATGGGGCTTTGCTCTTCAGAGGGCAGCTATATAGGCATCTCTGCAAACCGGCCTGGCCAGCCTTGCCCGGGAGGAACCTGGGTCTCATCCTCAATGCTCAGATGACCACTTTCCATGTCTGCCCTAGGTTTGGGGGAGGGGGGAGTGACGGGAGAGCCACCCCCCCGCCCCATTCATCTGGCAAATACTGAGCTCTCATTATGTACTGGGTATTGATCTAGCTGTTGTGGAAAGAGCTGTGAACCAGATAGTCCTTATGGAATTTCCATTCTGCTGGATGCTGTGAAGGCATGGCATGCAATCTACCTCTTTGAGAGAGAGAGAGAGAGAGAGAGAGAAGGAGGGAGAAAAAGGTTGACATTTTCGAGAAAGAATCTCAGAAACGGATCCAGGGCTTGCAGACAGCAGGGCCTCTCGAAGGACAGGCCTTCTGGGCCTGTGAAGCAGTGCCTGGCACAGTGGGTGGCACGTCAGAGGGGCATGGGCTGAAGCTAGAAGACCTCACGCTGTTACTTTCCTATAGCCCAGGTGTTCTCAAGGGGGGGCGATTTTGCTACACTCCCACCCCCTTGAGGGGATGTCTGGCAACATCTGGAGACCATTTTGTTTGTCCCAACTGAGGGGGTGCTCCTGGGCACGGGTCTGCTAAATATCCTACAGTGCACAGGGCAGCCCTCCGCAAGAAAGAATGATCTAGTTCAAAATGTCAACAGTGCCAAGTCTGAGAAGGCTTGCATAGCTCTCAAGGATGGAGGCCTCACTGTGGAAATCGGAGCGTGACTCTTGCAAAGTTTTCAAAACAGCGGCCCTGGGGCTGCATCTGCTCAAAGACGTATTCCTTTGACCTGCAAAGCACGCTTGCATGGTGCTAACTGGAGTTGGGGTGGAGCTGCCTCTTGAGAAGGGCGCTGTGATGGGTGTTGTTCGCTGGCCGCCTTCACGGGTGTCGTGTGAGTGGTCCTCACAGGGCGCATGCTCATAAGAGGCCTGATGCTCCCGACTATGGATGGTCTAAGGCTCCTGCCCACATTTCCTTGGCACCCATTCCATCCACACTGCTGGCCTTCCTCTCTTCGCCTGAGGGCTTTCTGTGACCACCTCAGTGTACTCAGCCTGTCTACACACAGCTCTCAATCCATTAGGGGTAGGACTCAGGGGATGAGTATCTATGTGATGGGATGAATTGTGTCCCTTCCCCCATTCATATGTTGAAGTTCTAACCCCCAATACCTAAGTTAATGGCTTTATTTGGAAACAGGGCTATTGCAGGAGCAATTAGCTAAGATCCGGTTACACTGGACTAGGGGTGACCCTAATCCAATATGCTGGGTGTCCTTACAGGAAGACGGCTATATGAAGACAAAGACGCAAAGGCAGAATGCCATGTGATGACAAAGGCATAATTGGAGTGAATCATCTCCGAGTCCAGGAGCACCAGAGACTGCCGGCAAACCGTTGAAGGTAAGGGAGAAACATGGAACAGACTTGCCATCACAGCCCTGTGGGTGCCTTGATCTTGGACATCCAGCTTCCGGAACTGAGACAATTTCTGTTGTTTAAGGCACAGAGGCTGATGCTGCTTTGATACGGCAGCCTTAGGAGAGGACTACATCCCCGCTCCTCACCCCCAGGTGAGACTGGCAGGTTGTGCACAGTCTTGCGGTGGTTCCCAGCGGGATTGGGCCTGGGGTCAAAGCGGTAGCTTGCTTGTGCAGTCCACGCTGTTGAGCTTCTTCTCTGCCCCGTCTCCCACCACACTCTCTTATCACTGTTCCCTGAGGTCATCTATATGACAAATGACTCGGCCTCAATGCCTGTCTCAGCGTCTGCTTCTGCGGGAACCCAAACTAAGAAGCCATATATTCTCCGAGACACTATGGTTCCCAACAGCATATGAATTTTCAACCCTTGCCCAGTGAATATGATGTGTATATGTGTGACGACTTAAGTGCCTCTACCCCCGTATCTCTGCATTAACTGGCTAATGTTCGACAGAGGAAAGAATAGTAATAATGATGTGCCAGGCATTTTACACGTCGCATATATTATCTCATTTAAGCCTTTGACAGCTCTATGACGTGGTTACTATTAACGTTTGATTTTGAAGGAAAGGAAGGCGCAGTGTGACCCAGGCAGTACATGGTGAAGTCCAGGATTTCAGTGTGAGCCGTACCCAGAGTTCATGCTGCTACTCTCCATACTGCCTCTCTGGGATAAAAACTGGCCTGCATGAGAATCAGGTTGGTAGAAACCCAGGCTCCAGGGCACCACCCTACACAGAGCCTGGTTTTGTAGATCAGGGACTAGACTCTGAATTTCATACAAGCTCCCAGAGATTCTGATGGGCAGCCGAGCCTGATAACAACCTAAATAAAAGAAGACGGGTTTTGTAACAGGTGGGGAAAGGAGCCTCCCCTACAATATGTGTGGCTCCAGCCCTTCCCAGGAGGTGTCAGTCTCTGAGAAAGGCTCCCCCCCCAGTACCTGCCCAGGTAATTTCCTCTTCATTTTTCCAACCCCTTGGACTCCATATTGCTGCCCTTCATCCAGTTGGTTTTCATTTCTCTGTGTGGCCATCTTTTGATCCCCTGCTTTGGACTGTCCCCTAAAGTTCCCCAGCCGCCCTTTGCAGAGGGCACTGCCTTTCGCCCCTTCTGCCTACTCCCACAGGTTCTCGTGAGCCAGCCCTGCTCCCTAGCTCAGTGCTGTCCCTGAAACCCAGCCTAGATGAAAGTAGTCACCTCCTCCCCCGCCAACCCCCCCCCCGTGCCTGGGAGGGGCACTCGTACACCCCTCCCCACTGAGAAGTGCTAATAATTGCTACTCTCCAATAGTGCTAATTTAAAGATTAAAAGCACAGCACATTTCTGTTTATTCTTCCAAGAGTGAACAGTAGCGGGTCTTCCTCAGATCAGAAGATTAACTGACTTTCCTCTAAAGCCATTTAGGGCCATCGAAACACAAATGATATGTCAACACATTTTAAAAGAGAGATTATTCATTAGGATGCTACGGTTGTCAAACCTAGCTGATCATCCCCTTAACTGAAGAGCTAAAAAATAAAGAAATATAGATGCTGCCCCACCCCCAACCCCTTGAAGAATCTGTCAGGGGCTCTAGACTCAGAGAGGTCCGCTGATGAATGATGGTGAGCTGGGCTTGGACAGCCGTGATGCGAGAACAGAGCCAGGCAGCCTTGCTTTATCCCTTCCTCTCTCTTTAAGATCACTTCGGACAAGCCTTCAAATTCTGGGCACTTTACAAATTCTTGCACACATTTTTTTTTCTTCTTCCATGACACTTAGCTGGATTTCCGTCCAGCTCCTTTAATCGCTGCACTTCTTCAAAGTCAATTGATCCTGAAGTACATTTGGAATGGCCTTAAATGGTTCTCCTTACTCAGGACTTGGGGAAAGTCTCCACCGGGGAGGCCCACAATGGCCTTAAATGGTTCTCCTTACTCAGGACTTGGGGAAAGTCTCCACCGGGGAGGCCCACAGATGGCATTTAAAATACGGCTGGAGGGTCCAGGTGTAGTGTCGCTCTCTTACTGGGAGTCTCCAAGCATTAATTTAGTCTTGGCAAGTTACAGAAATCCCCAGCGTTCCCATCCAAAAGACGGAGCCATCTGTTTCTGGGTCTATTCTTTCATGTCCTAGCCAGGCATTAGTGACCACCAAACCCACAAAAACTATGCACTCCTCGCTTAGAGGGGTCTCCAAAGCCAGGCTTTCAACATCCACTCACACTTTCTTATCTGCTCCAAAATGACTTATTTTCCCAAGGATCCTGTATGCGGCAATAAAGTGATCAGAACTGCTTTCTGAAGATGGCAGTGGAAGGTATAAAAAATGGTCCCCTGGCCAGTCCCGAATGTGTTGGGTGCAAATCAACGCTGCCTCCCCGCACCTCCCTCCCCACCTCTCTCCCACCCTCACTCCCCTCCCTTCATCTCTCTCTTTCTGTCTCAACAAGAGCAAACAAAAACTGGATTTCGAACATTTTCCAGCATCTATGGTATAAACACCATAGCTGATTTCAAGCTACTAATGATGCCACTGACCCTGAATCAGGGAGAGATGTGCATGCAGTGCTGGGGAAGGGTGTGCACCATCAGTGGGCGATAGGCCAGGTCAGGCCCCTCACACTGGTTCAAATGCCTAGGCAGAAAGGCTGCGGTTCTGTGGGGACTCCCCCAATTTAATATATAATGAGCACTGTGCTCTGTGCTTTACATCTACCCATCCCAGTCTTCATTCATTCATCCAGCAAGTCTATAGTAAGCACGTATGAAGTACTGTACATTATTCAAGATACTCATCTAATTGAAATCTCGCTGCCACCCTACAAACAATAACATTTATAGCTAATGTTTATTTATTTAGAGCTTACCACATGCCAGGTACTGTTCCAAATCCACTTCATATATTTCCCATTCTGTACTCTCAACAACTATACTACTTGAGGCATGACATATTATTACCCACATTGCTTATATTAGGCACTCTGAGCACAGAGAGGTGGAGGGATTTGCTCAGTGAGTGTCCCAGGGCTGGAAACGGGTAGGATGGGGATGAAAACCATATTCTTAACCCCACGTGTGATTATCTTCAAATGACACAAGAGAAAACTCAAGGATCAGACTTTCAATGACATACCCCAAACGACACAGATGGTAAGTAAGGCATGACAGGGGTTCAAACTCCAATCAGTCTGACTCTCGAGACTGCTGTTTGCAACTCTGCCCCAGAGCCAACCAAAGGAGCCACATGCCTCAGGCCTCTCTCAATAGCATTCTGTGATCACTGATTCCGTTCAGAAAGAAAATATCTTCTTCTCGCTACTATGTATCCTTAGTGCCCAAGGGAAGGGATTAGACTGCCCAACTCAGCTTCCTTTTGACTGGAGGGCGGGTAGAATATTCACACACACATATCCAATTTCTTTGGTATAAAAATCGCTGAGCAAGCAAGACCAACAAACAAGGGAAAGGGCCTGGGTTTGGGTTTCCTAGAGTGCTCCTTACTCACCTCTGTAAGTCACAATCAGGCACAATTCAGGTATAGTTGTTCCTGGGAAATGCAGGAAAGGGCCAAGGACTGAAGGCCACGTGAAGTTCACCATGGGGTACGGGTCAGTGCTGTAGCACCCTTCAGCTCCAAGGAGGGGGGCGCTTCTGAATGCTCGCACCCTCTTTGCTCCAGACACCTTCAGACTTGCCCAAGGTCACACAGCTGGTAATCAGCACAACCGGGAAGAGAATCCGGCTCTTTCCCCTCCCCCACCCCGCCCGGGGCCAGAGCTCCAGGCTCTCTGTTCCACCAATTCTCTATTCATCCATGATGAGTAATTCAGAAGATGAAAACAAGAATAATGGACTAATAGAAATCAGTTGTCTCTGTGGACTAAATGACCTTGGACAAGGGCCAGCTTGCCTGGGGCTGTGGAGATGGAAACCCACATAAAGTAAAGGTGGGGGTGGCCCAAATGCTAGGATATTACTTTCAGGGCATAAAATGCTCCTGCTCCTAGGATGATTTTCAGCAGGAATCCCAGGACTTATTAAAAATGCCATGATGGGTGACTGATGTCAGCTGCACCCGGGCAACGGTGGCTTGGCCGCTGCTGCAGCCCCAACCACTCCAGCTCAGGAGGACTGGGCAGGGCCCTTGCTGTGAACTTCAGGGGAGGGAGCTACCGAGACCGCAAAGCCCCAGGAAACGCTGGCATAGAGCCTGTAACAGCAGGTTAAATCTGAGTGGGGACAGGCCCTGTTGGTGTCCCAGCACACAAAGGGGGTTCCAGGGGGGCAGGTCCTGTGTGGGCACTTGGGAATGTCCGGTTGCTGTTGGCAGTTAAGCCAGAGGCCAGCTGGAATTCTGGCGCTAAATTCTCCTTTGGTGCAAGCCTTGGAGAATTTTTAAAAAAATTTTTTTAATGTTTTATTTATTTCTAGGAGAGAGAGAGAGAGACAGCGTGAGCAGGGTAGGGTCAGAGAGAGAGGGAGTCACAGACTGAAACAGGCTCCAGGCTCTGAGCTGGCAGTCAGCACAGAGCCCAACGCGGGGCTTGAACCCATGAACCGCGAGATCATGACCTAAGCGAAAGTCGGACGCTTAACCGACTAAGCCACTCAGGTGCCCCAAGCCTTGGAGATTTCTGAGCGCTGCCCAACTCAGAAACTTGATCCAATATCTCTTGACAGAGCACACAAGAGCTTGCTAGGAGTCCCAAATTTCAAGAGTCTGGGATCTCTAAAGCCTATGATTCTTGGATACTGACACCCATGATCCTGAGACCCTGGAAATCTAAGCTTCTACAAATGCCACGGGAACAGCCTCCCCCCCCAGCTCCCTTCTCTGGCCCCATTGCTGTTGGCCTGCAGGGTTGAATGAAGGCCCTAGTTCCCTACTTGCTTAGCCTCCTCTGTAAGGCTCTATGCTCCAGTCACATTCCCAAACACCTCAAACTCAGGGGTGCCACGGTGCCTTTGCACTGACTGCTCCCTCTCCCTGGAACATTCCCCCTGCTCCATCTGACCCGCTGAGACTCTTTTGGAAGTCTTCCTTCTTCTGCAGCTCTCCAGCTAGAGGAAAGACCAGGGGAAAGGAGGGGAATGTTTTTTCCCCTTGGAACACAGACATGGGGTGCTGGAAGCACTGATGTGTCCAGGACACCAGTGAGGACAACGACAGGCCTCCAGGTGCAAGGCCTGCGGCACAGCCCGGGGTGTCCTCTGGGGGAAGAGCTAAGGCTCCCACAGGCTGTAAGTCAGCTCTGTGCTTCTGCAAATCACGGCTGCTCTGGCTGTGTGACCAGCAGCCTCAGTCTGGCTGATTCATGGCCCAGGAGACCCCGGGGGCTTTGCATCCATATTACACCCCACCCACTGTCAGTGCTTGTCAGAGCAGGAAGCTCTGGGTAAGCCTGGCCTGCAGTAGATTGCCCTGAGGCCTCCCCAGGCCCAGGGCACTGCTGCTTCTCTTCAGGGGCCACCCTATCCTAGCCTGTCATCCACTACCTGAACAGCCCCTTATGAGGCAATTCCTCCTAAGAGCTTTATGTGTACTAAGTCACTTAACCCTCAGAGAAACTCTATTAGGTGAGTACTACTGATAACCCATTGTATAGACGAAAAAACTGAGGCACAAACAGGGTAAGTGATTTGTCCAAGTTCAAATAGTTAGCAAGTGGTAGAGCCAACATGCTGAGTCTGGCAGCCTGGCCCTAGAGTCCATGTTCTTAACACATTTCTCACCTTTGGGAGTAATGGTGGGAGAGTGCATGGTACAAAGAGCACCTGACAGCTCTGTGCTGGCCCACCGGGCTCACTTTGCAATTTAAAGCAGACGAAAACCTAAGGGAAGTCTCTCCCATCTCTGTTCTCATTCACAGCACCCCTGGGAGGCAGGGACCTTTTCTGCTCTTGGGCCCATTTTCCAAATGAACATAATGAAGCTAGGAAGAGGGGGCCCAGGTATTTATATACCGACTCCCAGCAGGCACCGTTGAGGGCTGCTCTGGGGGTACATTAATTCCCAGGACACCCAGCCTGCTCTGTGCATGGCAGAGAAACCTTCCATGGCTCTGGAGAAAGCCCCCGGTGAATAGATGCAGATATGGGCAATGGGAAATCAGCTGTGCAGTCCTGAGTGGTTAGGCCAGAGCTGGGGCCAGCACCCGCTGCTCTGCCACACCATCCTGGCCTGGGGCACCCACTGTGCCTGGCACATGGTAGGGATGCTTTAGGTGTTTGTTTGTTTTGTTTTGAGAGAGAAAGAGCATGGGAAGGGCAGAGAGAAAAAGAGAGAAAGAATCTCAAGCAGGCCCCACTATCAGTGCAGACCCGATGCAGGGATCAATCTCACAAGCTGTAAGATCATGACCTGAGCTGAAATCAAGTGTTGAGGGGCACCTGGGTGGCTCAGTTGGGTGAGCATCCAACTTCGGCTCAGGTCATCATATCATGGTTTGTGAGTTCGAGACCCGCATAGGGCTCTGTGCTGACAGCTCAGAGCCTGGAGCCTGCTTAGGATTCCATGTCTCCCTCTCTCTCTGCCCCTTCCCTGATCATGCTGTCTCTCTCTCAAAAACAAATAAATATTTTAAAAAATAAAATAAATCAAGTGTTGGATGCTCAACCAACTGAGCCACCCAGGCATCTCTGTTTTGTTTTTTTTTTTTAAATAAATATGTTTATAAGAATTAATGAATGATGTCCTGGCTCAATGCTTTCTAGTGACCAAGATTTAAACTCCTCCAGGAAGACCTTGGGACTCTTTCACCTCAATTCCCTCTGCACTTTGGCCCTGTCTCCCTCATTGTCCCACCTGACTATGGCTCGTTGAGGAAGGAGATAGGGTCTTCCTCATCCTTATATCCAGAGTCCAGCCAGAGCCTGGCCTTTAGGGGAGGGTTATTGGTTGGCTGAATAGCACCTGGAACAGAAGACCTTAGACTAAGGTTTGAGGATCCTTCTGGAAAATACCCAGAAAAACCCAGTGGGGCTACTTTTACATCTCACAATCACATAGGAGTTAAAAAGTCACTCTTTGTCTAGAACCTACTTTCTGAAGTTTCAGCATGTGGTTCCTGATGCATGGTGGGCACGTGGGTTCACTGGGCTTGTTTCACATGCATTGTCCCACTCAATTCTCTATGGGACCCTGCAAGTTAAATAGGATTGTAGCCATTGTTAACATAAGGAAATGGAGGCTTAGTAACATTAAGATTCTTTCCTGAAGTCCTAGAGCTCATGGATGGCAGGGCCAGACTCAATCCCACAGGCCTCGGTCAGGTCGGAAGATAGGCTTTGTCATCTCCCCTCCTCAAGTTCACTTCTGACCTTCCTGAGAACCTCTGAAAGCCCCGTTCCCAAAAGGGTAAATGAAGTAACAATGGGAAACGTGTCATCCTTTCCCTAAGCAGCCTCCTTGCTGCATACCAGGCTTCCTTACAATCTTCTGCTGTTTCCTTGCCATAGCCCACTCCCAGCTTGCCCATGGTGTCTGGACACATTTTTAGAGCTCAGATTTTTTGGGTGTTATACATATGTCCCAGGCACTGTATTAAGCCCTTTTGGTGACTTACCACACTAAGTCCTCACCCCCACGACCTAGGAGGAGGGAACTCTGATGGACCTCACTTTATAGCTGAGAGTAGACTCAACTTGCCCAACATCACACCGCTAGCGGTAAAGCCTGGATCCAAACCACAACTGTTTGAGTCAAGTCCAGTGCCAGCATCCATGGACCTTTCATAGGACATAGTGAACTCTGGCTCAAGGGAGATACCTCATGTTGCTTGGGCACTCACCCATTCAACAATACTACTGAGTGTCTCTCTGTGCCAATCACTGCTCAGAGAGTAAAACCAAGCTCCTTTCCCTCAAGGAGCTCAAAAACCAGGAAGGCAATACATAGATACATAAATGGGTGTATACTACGAAGTCAGGCACTGAGTCTGTGCTCTGTGGAAAAAGCAAGCACAGTGAGACACGCACAAGGACAGGAGAGGGGACCTAGCAGCTGTGGTCCCTAAGCAAGGGTAACGTTAACCACAGAGAGGCAGTGACGTCATCTATCCAATATGGAGCGGGAGGCTGCTGGCATTTGGGAAGCCAGAGACACAGTTGTGGATCTCGGGAGGAAGGCCAGCCAGGTGTTAGGCCTGTGGGTGGGCCTAAGCAAGGGGCTGGGATTTAGGAAAAGGCCCTGGCCTGAGAAGTAAAGTGAGGCAGAGCACATCTCTTCGCTCGGCAGGTATGTCCAGACACACTGAGCAGACAGCCCCTCTGGAAGATAGGGTTAGCCCCCTCCCCCACATCCCTCCATGCCCTCTTAGCCTGGAGATCCCAAGCCTCAGCCATGACTCTGAGCAGAAATGGGGCCAGAGAAGGGGAGGGTGAGCACTGCCCCCCCCACCCCCCCACCAAAGCAAAACCTCTTCTATCCATGCTTTAGGTTCACGAGGCTGGGGGTGAGGGAGTCTCAAAACCAGTCATGGGCTCTGGGTGGGTCATTGCTCATGCTCCTGGGTGTGAAGCTGCCTGATAAAATGCACTAGATGCTCGAGTCTGTAGAGGCCTGCAGTGGATCACAAGTACAGAAAAAGAAACAACTGCGGGAAGCATCAATTATTTTTATTTATTTATTTTTTTTTAAGTTTAGAGCCTAGGATTAGGGAGATCTCCTTGCCAGCATCCTCTCAACATGGACTGAGCCAGGTCCTGGGCTCCCTCCCCGGCCACGTGAGCTTCCCTGACCACCCCACATGGGCTCTCCTCTTCCTTTAAAGCTTCCAAAGGTGGGGCCGTGGGGCCTGCAGATGCTATCAGCCTGTAGCACGTAGATAAGCACAGGTACTCCAACCGCTGGCTGGAGACTCCAGGATGGGGGCGAGTCACTTCGCCAAGGAGCTGTCCTCAGAAGTCTGCAACCTGCCCATCTAGCAAGCCTGCTGGCATATTTTTTAGCCAGGCCCTTTGGGATTATTGATCTTTTTCAGACCCCTCTATTTTAGCAACATATATCATCATGCTCCTCTAGTGAGACTTCAGAAAGCCCAAGAAATATTACCTCCCTGATAGGCATGGCCCCGATACGGAAAACATTGTTCTTCTGCGCTCCACATCCCCATCATGCTTCTTTCATTCATGTGTTCAGCTGGCAGATTTTTCCTGAGCACTCGGCATGTGGCAGGCCCAGTGCTCAGAGCTGGGCATATGGAGTAAGTCAGGGTTCCAGCCTCAAGACTCTCGCAGTGGAGTGGGAGGAAATAATTACACAGATCATTTTAGTGCACTGAAATATGTTTTAAACGGTGCTGTGATAATATAGTATAGGATGGCATAAGCTTTACAGGATGACATTTGAGTTTGTCTCCAATGGACAGATGAGGGTGCTTTGCTAGGAAGATCAAGGAGACAGAAAAATGTGTCCCAGGTAGAAAAACACAGCATGCATGAAGGCTGAGAGGCATCAACACTCAGGACGTGTCTGGGAAGTGGGGAGCGGCAGGCCTGCCAAGAGTGGGTTACGCAGAATGTGGGGTGCGGACTGAGTGAGGGAGGAGGACACTGGATATGTGTGTGGTGGGAAGACTGCAAGGGCCGAGGAGGATTAGTAAGTCCTAAGGGAGCTTCATTTGGAGTCCTCCCACCTAAAAGTCCCTGAGATATGGGCTAAAGTGTCAGGAAGGGCTTTTTATCCATTTGTTAACTACAAAATGTGGGGCACCTGGGTGGCTCAGTCAGCTGAGCATCTGGCTCTTGATTTTGGCTCAGGTGGCGATCTCACGGTTGTGGGATCGAGCCCCACGTTGGGCCCCTGCACTGGGTGTGGAGTTTGCATAGGATTCTCTCTCTTCCTCTCTCTCTGCACCTGCCTTACCTCAAAAAGACAACAAAAAACAAACAAACAAACAAAAAACTTTAAAAAATGTATTGTAGTAGCAAAACGAATTGTCCCATTCTAGAAACCCAAGTGAGTGAGGTTTTGATTTTGCTCTCCCCCCAAATAAATGTTATGTGTTCTTCATCTAGCTCCAAGCCTCAATCAGGCCTATCTTAGGGCTCTAACAGGTGCCAGAAGCATTGCCTGAGCCAGTAGGACATGGATAGCCATTACTGGGGATGGTACAGAGACTGGTTCTGCTCCTCTGCCAGGACCACTCAAGCCCATCCTGACCACTTCCTGACCACGCCTGGCATGTAATAGGCTCCTCAGTCTCCCAGATCATTCAGAGTTAAAGTGGCCAGGCCTGATCTTCAGCATGGAAACAACTCCTGGGTCACCCCAGTGCGCAGCCAGCCTGGGCCCCAAGCAGGACCTGACACAGTATCCAGGCTTCTGGAGAGAAGGCAGCACATGAAATTAGCCCTATAGCAACAGCCTACGTTAGTTCCAGAATCTGGGCTTTTTGTCATCTTTCTGGAATCATTCGTTCACTCATTCAGCAAAATCATGGAGGACACGATGCCAGATACCCAACCTCAGATAAGATTCAGTCCCTGCCAATGTGGGTCTGGCAAGGTCCCACAGTAAGAACTCCAGGTATAGATGGGGTTTCTGTATCTCTGTGATTGGCTTACAGTGCTGCCTGGCCGAGAGGACTACAGAGGAAACCCTGGGCAGACATGTGTCTACCACAGTGGGGAGATGGCCCCAAGGGAAGCAGAATGAAGGGCTTTAGCCTGTCTGAGCACCTACTATGCGCTGGGCACTTCAACTACACTATCTGACTTAACTTTCACAATGACCCCGTGAGATGGGCAGTCTGGGACTCAGCAGCTAGCAGAAAGGCAAGGAGGCACCTCAGGAACCTCAGAGCTTTGAGTCTTCCTGCCTGAGGCAAGACCCAGCTGCATGTGTGGCAAGTATAAGTGGTCATCACACTTGGGGGAAGGGGAAGGAATCCAAAAAACAGCTTCAGAGCCACTATCTCCCTACAGAGTAGAGGCAATGACATAAAGAAAAGGTGAAGGAAGGGTGGATAAAGGGAGTATAAGCTGATTTGAACAGAGGGAACCAAATTCCAGCGAAGAAACAAGACATGCCGGGGGAGAAGCAGCTTGGGAACTCTGGGTAAATGTGATGGGAAAGCCAGATCAGTAGGCATAGTACATTGACCTTAATCTTGATTCAAATGTCGACCGACTACAAATTCCAGAGCACTAGTGGGTACGGGGAGGGCATTGCTGCTTACAGCTGTGGGGACACAGCCTGGTGGGAGAATGGTCACCTTGCTGGGGTGCGTCTGAGTCTCACCCAGCTGTGGCCGCTTCCCTCTGCTGTTAACCATCCGGGGCTGGACAACCTCACACAGAAAGAGGGGCACATCTTCAAAGCCTGGTGAGACAGCGAGGAGGTCATACGGCTGAGTGGTACTTCTATTGCTTTTTTCCCACTGACTTCGAAAGAGCAAAGAACTGGCAGAGTATCAGTTGGACCTGCCGATGGTGTTCACAAGCAGTGTCTGGCTTTCTTGATACTGGCCTGGAATCCACAACAGCTGAATCAGGCAAGGCGACATTTTGTGAAGAGGGGGGAAGGGAAGAGAAAGCTTGCTTAGGGATTAGGCACAGCAGAGGAGAAATCCATCCATGAACCGGTTGCTATGGAGAACAGCGGGGATAGATGGTGGAGCGAGAAAGCACGTGTGGGAGGGAGCATGAGTCAGATGAGGAAACTGTGGATCTGGAAACTGAAGGCAGAACTTCGCTCCTCAGAAGTCTAGGCAGCAGGCTTGACAGCAGGGGCTATGAGCAAAGTCAGCTCCAGGCTGGGAGCCAGGTGCAGGGTGATCCCGTAGGCATCACGAAGATTCGTGGGTGACTTGAGTTTGTGGAACAGTGCTGCTGGGGCAGAGTTAAAGCACTGGGTGAGGCTCAGGGGGAGAAGAATGGAGGTGAGAGCTGGATCTCTAATCTGCTGGTGCTCTGACCAAATGGAGCAAAAGGGAAGCCCTTTCCGGCCAGGAGGGCAGGATTGGGAGGGAGGTGAAGTGCATAGGGAGGGTCCTGGCCGCCGTCCAGATGCCAAAGGGAAGGCTTCCACTATAGTCAAGGTAGGATGCTCGATGACTGGTGGAGCTAACAGTTCCCTCCCCTGATGGCTGGCAGGGAAGGATGCCATGGTCATTACCCTTCGTACAGCTCAGAGATCTCAGAGTCTAATGAAACCTGTAGGTCTTTTCCCCTCAAAAAATGCACACACACACCCCAACACATAGACACCGTTTGCCTATGTCCCCAACAGCGATTCATGGTTCTTCTAGGACTCCATGGGTTCTGACTAAGACATACTTTTTCCTCAGCCCTTGGGCCTTCGCAATTGTACTTCCCACCTCAATGATCTCCTAATCTTTTCAGGACTCTCTGGGGTCAGTTTCTATTACATATTACAACCTCAGGTTCTCCCTGACCATCTCATCAACTCCTCCAATCCACTCCCTTCTATCCTTACTTGTTCTATCACTGACCTGTCCTGTCTTATTTTTCTGCAAGGATTTTCAAGTGTCTAAAAATCATATTAATCCTTATTTAGCTCTCTTGATGCTGTCAATATCTGCAGCTAAAATGTGCTGTCTAAATAGGCATGGGCTTTTTCCTTCTACTGCTTTCTAGTGCTGCGACAGGGCTTGATACATGGTGGGGGAGCTATAGTTAAAAAAAGGCCCTTTGCTATTCTGGGCTTATCAGTTCCCACCAACCATGAGGAACTGGTGAAGTGCAGGGAATCTTGGGGAAAATGTCCATATGCTCTCACAGGGCCTGTTAGAGAAAGGCAGGCCAGGTATACCCAAAGCCCAGACTTTAGTAGACAGATTTCAAAAAGTGTATGGGAAAGAAAAACGTTATTTAATGAATTACAAGCTATAGGAGGAGGCCCTCAGAACCAAAGTTCTGCTTACGGAACCAGTGATGACCCCAAACAGGAGTAACATGGGAGAAAACGCAGAAAAGTCAGACCCTGGGGAACTCTCGAGGAGGCTCATATTTTTAAAAGGTCATGTAGAGAAAATAGAAAGGAGATTCAAAATTGCAGTTGATTGGGTCCTGTAAGAATGGAATTAGGAAGATGAGTAAGAAGGGGCCCATGATCAGGGCCAATGGCACATTGTAGGAGATGCCGAAGAGAAAGCATAGCTCCTTGGCTTCCGTTCTGCAGTTGCCCCTGTGCCCATGAGAGTAATGCTCAATTTGAAAGGAAGAAAAAAGAAATTAACATTTATTAAATAACTGCTATGTTCCTGCACTAAAGTGTTCTACGCATTACAGGCATTATTTAATCTTCAAAACAACCCTGAGAGGAGCTATTGGTATTTGCGTTTTAGAGATGAGAAAACTGAGGTGTGAAGCAACGGGTCCAAGACTGCATACTTAATAAGCAGCAGAGGCTGGATTGAAATCTGTCTGTGCCTTTCTGCAAAGTACGTTTCTTCTATACCTACTGTCTTCATTCTAAATCTTAGAGGATCATGGGATCTCAGAGGACTGACCTCTGACCTGGGCATCCCCATCCTGTGCTAGTTGTGCCTGAGCTCACTGGGCAGCTGGCAGAAGGGGAGGAAGGGGGTACAATAATCACCACAAAAAACACTGACTTTAAGCCAGTGCATTGAGCACTTTCCACACCTAACTCATGTACTCCTCACCATAAGCTTATAGGAAAGCTTATTGTATTTTTTTAATGTTTCTTATTTATTTTTGAGAGAGAGAGAGACAGAACACATGTGGGAAATGGTTAGAGAAAGAGGGTGACACTGGATCCAAAGCAGGCTCCAGTTTCCGAGCTGTCAGCACAGAGCCCGACGTGGGACTCGAATTCACAAACTGTGAGATGGTGACCTAAGCCGAAGTCAGATGCCTAACCAACTGAGCCACCCAGGCGCCCCAGGAAAGCTTCTTTTAAATTATTCTTCCTATTTTAAAGATAAGAAAACTGAAGTACAGAGGTGTCAGGATACGTTACCTGCTTATAAATGCCAGAATCAAGTTTGAACCCAGGCATTCAGACCTCAGTGCTGGGCATTTAACTGCTCTGCAAAAAATGAACGTGAAGAGAGTGCCTGATTGTTGCCAATCAGTCCAGTCTGTGGTTGAGAAGACTGTGACTCGGGACACTGAGATCCGCTAGATGTTGTATCGCTGAACTAATATGGAGAAGAAAGGGGTTGGAAATCCACTGTCAACTCAAGAAAAGGAGCACGATTATTCATAGCACAGGCAATGGGATTTAGTACCAAGCACAGGCATGATTTCCTTTTTAAGAGAGGAAGAAAGATATACCAAACATATAAACCTAACATGGGCAAATACGCTGAAAATGGAAGGAGTAAGGTGCTTAAGTTAGCCCCTCCTGCAGCCAGGGCGGAGGGCACAGGGTGGGAAGGAGTGACATGGATTGAGAGAGAGGGAGGGGCAAGCCCTGAAGAAGGGGCTCTGTTAGTCATGTTTGAGAGGTTCCTCTTTATCCAAAGAGCAAGGAGCAAGATCGGAAAGGTGTAGGTTCTGAGTAGCTACAGCGTGAAATGGTGAGGCCTGAGTTCCAACAAAGATTTCATTAGAACAAACCAGTAAGTGGATCACACTTCTTTCCTTAACAGGCTTATTAGTGCTGCAGGTCAGGGAAACATGTAACTAATAATGATGATGACGATGATGACAATAATAACAACAATAACAATAATATGCCAATAATGACTATAAACAGTAACAATGCCATAACAGTTAAATTAATAGATTTGAATCGCATCTCCTCCTTTACTAGTGTGTGAACTTGGGTCATTTGTTTTACCTCACTGTGCATGGCTCTAAGTTGTAAAATGTGAATAATAATAAAGACTACCGTAGAGAGTTGTTGTGAGGTTAAAGAGGTAACACACATAAAACTTTTAGAAGAATGTCTGGTAGTTACTAAATACTCAGGGTTACCTATTATGACTATTATTTTAAGTAATGACTATTGAGCACTTATTAAGCATTAAGTACATAGCGATAAAAGTTTTATATGCATTACCTAATGTAATGATTGTGATGGTTTTAAAATGCACTGGGTGTCACATGTAAATGACGTATCACTAAATTCTATTTCTGAAATCATTATTAAACTATATGTTAACTAATTTGGATTTAAAGAAAATTTAAAAGTTAAATTAAAAAAAATTTTAAGTCTTAACACAAACTGCCAAAAAAAGAATGTTCACAAGGGCTTTGATATTCCTCTCTTCATGAAATGGAGCTCAATTCCTTTCTTCTTGCATGTGAGCTATACTTAGTGACCTGCTCCTAATGAACAGAATAAGGCAGAATTAGAAGCGTGTCGCTCCTGTAACTAGGTCATAAGAAACATCACAGCTTGGTCATTCTCTCTTGGATCACTTACTCTGAGGGACACCAGCTGCCATGCCATGAAAAAAAGATCCATGTAGGTCCTCCATCCCCAGTGAAGCCTTCAAATGATAGTAGCCCTAGCCAACATCTTGACTACAGCCTCATGATCCAGAACCATCCAGCCAAGACACTCCTGGATTCTTGACCCTCAAAGATTGTGTGCGATAATGAATGTTTGTTGTTTTAGCCTGCTAAGTCTGGGTGATTTGTTACATGGTAATAGAGAACAAATACAATGACTGTTACACAGTTTCCCTTCATATCCTTCAGGAAGGTTATAAACTCAAAATGTAAATGAGAAAAGTAATCAGGGACTATAGCAAACCAGAAAGCACATGGCTCTGTAACAAAGGCATCTGCCACTCAATTCCAGATGATTGTTATAAAGTATTTTTGCCAGAAACAGATATTTTGGTGAGAAACCTACTGAATTTTAATGTGAGTTTAGATTTTTTTTTTTAAATATGTAGACCAAACAAAACATTTGCCAGAAAAGCCACCATTCTGGACGCTTAAAATATTTGAACTAGATGCTTATATAATCAAGCAAAATAGTTACTCACTGAATGGCTGTGTCCAAAGGGATTGCTTTATGGTTCAACATCAACATCAAAGGGGTTTCTAACAACAAGCAAAAAGCTCTGTCTTTAATTCCATCTTACATATATTGTTTCCTGATAGCTTAGATAGAGAAGGTATCAAAATTTGTGCCTGATAAGATGGTAGGAGGAGGGTGGTAACAAATCCAAAAACACTTTAACAAGGGGTAATGATAGCTCAAATCCAACAAGATGAAATTTGACAGACATGAAATTGGAAGGTCTGTACCTGTCCCCCAAATGCAAGTGCACCAAGACAGGAAGTGGGAGCCAAAATGAATGTGTTGGTCCTGAGGCAGCTCATATGGGAAGGGACAGAAGTTGAGGTGAGATATGCCCATTGGCATCAGATAAGTGGGTGGGGAAAGTCCTAGAAGCAGAGAGGAAGAAGATGCACCAGGCATATGTAGCCTTAGGGGAGCCTGGCAGCCAGCAGTCAGTATCAGGAAGGCATAGCTAAGGTTGCAGGTGGCACTGAGGGTAGGCATGGCATGGATCCCATCCCAGGAGGCTGACAGCCAGCATCAGTTGAGAAGGCAAACAGAAGACTACCCAGCAGGGAGCATGGCCCATCTAACTGGACTGGGGGCCAGGGGCCTGGTCACATGGAAAAAGCAAGAACTCAGTTACAAAGGCCAGCGTCCAACAAATAAGTTGGAATCACTTGCCGCTGTCATGCTCCAACTCATGTCGGAGGGTTGCTTCATTTAGGTGAAGTGGGGAGGGGAGGAAGGGAAGGACTCTAGACAAGGCCCATAATGATGGCTCCCTGGAAGCAGACTGAGGACTTACTATATTCGGTACCTGGGTAGAGTTTCCAGTCTTCAGCCTTGGATCCCATTTCCATTCCTTAATATGCTTCTCACCCCTGGCTTTGAGGTCACCTGGAAAATCTGTGCTGTCGCCAGACTAATCCTTACTTGACTCTGGCTGGACAGTCATAGAATAGGTATCCAGCTCTGGTTGTATTTCTTACTAGTTCCTGTCTATTGGAACTTTGTTGTGAGTACATTCCACCAAGTTACTGGTAAGGAGCTTTCAACAACTTTCCCAAACTGGGAACAGAATTGGCTTCAGTGCCTGAGTGGGACTAAGTGCCCTTCTCTTTAACGGCTGAAGGTAGGCTGGGGCAAGAATTCAGGTAGTTCTTGGATACAGGACACAGGAGGGCAGTATTGAGCTGAGGCCAGGCTACCTGGCTTTAGGCTGTCAAAAGGGGAGATAGGAAACAGTTTCCAACAAGGGCATAATGTGATGAAAGCTTTCCTTTGGCAAGATCCTTCCAGCAACGGGGTGTATTCTGGGAGATGGGAAGATACACAGACTGGAAGTGGGTGGCTGCACTTGTCTTACAGATGACTAGTAGAGTCCGAGAATTCCCACCAACCAAAGCTTTCAGGCCATTTAAAGTTTTCCCAATAAGCTTAAACTCCCTCTTCACATTTTGCTTGTATGACTCCTAATTTCAAGTCTCAAACGGTCTCTCCCTGTTCTATGAAGCCTTGCTGAGCCCCAAAGACAGTTGTATGTCTTACCCCTGTAGCCGCAGTATCTCCTAGCCCATCTCCCCGACTAGATAGTAAGCTCTAAGAGGGCCGTGCCCACAGCCTGTTCAGCTATGGCTATAGTGCCTCGCACTGAACTTAGCATAGAGATCATGATCTGGAAAGGTTTTTTGAAAAGAATAAATGAATGGTTCACTCCTGTCTCTAGGAGGGACTGCCTAATGCTCACCCACATCAGATGAATTTTTTCTATGGTTTCTGTCAACACACTCAAGGGATCATTTCCAGGATTAGAGAGCTGTCCACATTCCTCCATGGAGCCAGTTTAATACACACCCACACGTGTGCATGCGTGCGTACACACACAAACACACATACACTTAGATGCTAAAATTAAGTTCATGGGAAATAAAGAGCAGGCAGACTAGTCTGGCTTTCTAAAAGCATTTCTATCTGATGGACTACAGGTCTCTGAACCTCTCACAGTCAGGAAAAAGGATGTTTCTGGAGCCTGTGCAACCCAGAAGAGAATCAAGACATTGTGATGTGTTTGGCCTCAGAAACTCCAGGACTGGGAACTCAGAGTACAGAAAACTTATCCCTTTCCCAAAGAGAAAAGAACAAATAAACAAATTCAGATCAGCCTCTGGAATGTGGCAAATACATGGGATCCTTTATGCTTTTGCAAGGGAGCAAAGAGAGGATTTGGGCTATTGTATGACTTTAGCTCTGATGAGCTCCCTGCAGAGTTTGGTACCAGGTGGCACCGTCGTTGAGGTGGCCTGCGCCCACACTCTGTCCTAAAGCCTCAGGTCTCAGTCCCAGCTGTGCTGCTTCTTGTCATTCTGGAGGATGCCAAGGGGGATCCACTCTAGGCTCCCCTTCAACATTCTGGGTAAAACACACCTAGGAATAATAATTCCAGGGTCCCTTGACTAGACAATAGCCCTTTCTGTTCTTCTGATCAAACATTTCACTTTCACATGTTTAAAATTACCATATAAAGTAGTAAATGAGGGGTGCCTGGGTGGCTCAGTCGGTTAAGCATCTGACTTCAGCTCAGGTCATGATCTCATGGCTCATGGGTTTGAGCCCCATGTTGGGCTCTGTGCTGACAGCTCAGAGCCTGGAGCTTGCTTCAGATTCTGTATCTCTCTCTCTCTCTCTGCCCCTCCCCTGCTTGTGTGTGCAGTCTCTCTAAGGATGAATAAACAGTAAAAAAAAAAAAAAATTAAGTAGTAAACTAGAGGGGCAGGCTGCATTGCATATAGTAGAAAAAAACAGACTAAGCAAACTCTTGCTGGGAATGTACTGTGGGCCAGGTACTGTCCTAAGAACTGAAAAGACACAGCCCTTAGTCTCAAGGAGTTCCCAGCCCACTGGGACACAGATATGACAACAGACAAGTAGACTCCATTCTAAACGGCGAGTGCTACCCCAGAGGCGAGTGCAAATAGGTCAGGGACTCCCAGCAACTACTCTTAGTGAGAGTAAGGAGAGTTTTACAGATGTGGCATCTCAACTGGGCTTTAAGGGATGAACAGAAGTTTGCCAGGTGGATAAAGGTGAGAATCTCCTTCTAGTGAGAGGAACAGTCAGAGGAAGGTATGAAATGGGCTTATACATTGAGTAAATTAAAAGCTATCACAGGTGAATGGCACGGAATTCTCCATGTAAAGAAGAATTAGGCTGAAAAGCTGGAAATTAAATGTAAGGCAACAGAAGAATCATGCAATCATGGTTTATTTTATATCACCTTGGGAACACTACCCTTCACTGTGTTTATAGAATGTAGATTGCCTTTAAGTGATCCAGCCTGATGGAATTAGATTTCTTTCCCCGTCATGTCTGAAATGTAAGCAACACATTCAGTATTCTCAGAAAAAATAACTATTGTCATTGGGGGCGTAGACATGTTTTAATCCGTGATGACAGTTTGTCTTGAATCATACAGTGGTTGTGTCTCATTGAACCAGGCTTTGATGGTGGGCGGCTTCCTCTGATCGGGCTGCCTCACTGAGCGGAACTTTGCAGCAGCGGAAAGCAAAATAATGAGCTCCTTTTGTCAAGGTGCCTCTGCTCGGTGCATGGAGTCTTGGGAAACTTAGGACAACAGCCACAGCTCTTGCTGGGAAATACGTGGCATTATCTCAGCGCCTAAGTCCTCCTCTTCAAGGATAGTGCCAGTACCCCAAAAATTCTTTGGGGGAACTAAGTCTCAATTCTCTTCCAAGCCTGAAGTGTGGCATGCTGACATACCTGTCTTACAGCTACAGGCAGGAACAGAGGCAGCAGGAGGGAAACGGGAAGACATGAAGGCCTCTTGTAGTGCCATTGACATCTAATGATAAGCCTTATAATGCCTTTGGGGGTAGTGTGATGCTTGTTTCTCTTTGGAGTGAGCACATCTCTGGGAGATGGGTGCTTCTCTCTTCCCTGCCCCAGGCATTCCCCTGAGGAAAGTGATCCACAAAACCAGGAAAGAAAGGTGGTCATTTAGAGTGAATCGTGTTCTCTGTAGGGCAGAAGGGATGCTAATGCTCAAACATGGTGTAGAGGAGATGATAGGACATGGAGCAAAAAGCAGGAGCCTGGACAGTAGAGATCTATGCAGAAAGCCAAGTATTGTCTGCACTCAAGCATGTGATCTTGCACTTGAGACCTCCTTCTCAGAACATCCCACAGGAAGGCCTTCAACAGTCAGCTGATGGAGTTCTTCACCACTGCAAGAATCCTGGACACCACATTTCTGATATGTTGATTCTGCTCTGCTACACCATCTCCTGTCATGGGAAACTCAACACCTCCCCCAAACAGCTCATTCTCCCATTGAATGGTGCTGGCTGAGAGAAACTGCTTCCTTAAGTAGAGAGGAAGCCCATCCTGCAATCACTTGTAGCCACTGGTCCCAAGGTTTGCTGTAGAGAGCTCAGCTACAAGCCGGCCCTTTTGGTCCATGAAGCTGCTTTGCATATTCTGGGTCTCCCCTTCTGGAAGCTGAATATTACTGAGTCTTTCAACCACCCTTGTCTCTGAGAGGTCAGGTTGAATTTTCTTTCCTCTGAAACTTCTCCCTCTGGAAGTACCTACCGGAAGTCTTAATCCAGGCCCCACCCTCTGCCAAAGTAGAGAAAGCTTTGATTCTAGCTGGTGCCAGCACCTAATGCAGACACCTTGCCCGGCCGACAGCAGCCTCATGTCACTGTGAGCAGTGCCTTTGTTAATGTCTCAGCAGCATGTGGGGGTTGCTGACCGCTGTGCCTACCCTCACCCTGGCAGGTGCAGGAAAGAGTGCCGATGGCCTGGAGTCTGGGGGCCACAAGGCTCTCATGCTGCTGTGGAGGGTGAGGCTGTTCAACGTCCTTCTGCCCAGTTGCTGTGGATACTGGGAGTGTTGTGCAATGAGCAGGATCCAGGAAATGACATTTGGAGTTTCTTCTAGGCAGCCTGGCGATTCCAAGGTATCTGTACCCAGAGAAACCAAGCAAACGATTAGCTAGTGCCCGCCACTTGCATGTCAGCAGGAGGAGAATGCTCCCACTTCTCATGAGCTCCCCATGAGATGGGTTTTTTCTTCTGGAAAGGAGTGAGTGTCAAGAAGAGTGCACATGAGGGGCGCCTGGGTGGCTTAGTCGGTTAAGCGTCCGACTTTCGCTTGGGTCATGATCTCGCGGTTCGTGGGTTCGAGCCCCGCGTCGGGCTCTGCGCTGACTGCCAGCTCAGAGCCTGGAGCCTGTTTCAGTCTGTGACTCCCTCTCTCTCTGACCCTCCCCTGCTCACACTGTCTCTCTCTCTCCTAGAAATAAATAAAAATATAAAAAAAAAATTACTCTGACATGAGTCGGCACCTCTTTGATTTACTTTTCTCCATGAAATAGGCAAAAAAAAAAAGTGAAATGAGAACAAAGATGCCACCATAGGGAATCGAATAGGTAAANTGCCAGCTCAGAGCCTGGAGCCTGTTTCAGAGTCTGTGTCTCCCTCTCTCTCTGACCCTCCCCTGCTCACGCTGTGTCTGTCTCTCTCTCTCTCTCTCCTAGAAATAAAAAAAAAAAAAAAAAAAAAAAAAAAGAAGAGTGCAAATGTGCACGACACGGAGCCAGTTATCTCTGCTCCAGGAAATGGGGATGTCATCAATCACTGGGTTCCCCAGGGGAACCCTGAACTTCAGTGTCCATGCCTCTACCCACACCATTCATCTGCACATGGGCAAGACAAGTGGCTATATTAGCTGGATTCAACTCTGCTGCTTTTATTTGTGGGCCCTCCCTGGGGAAATAGCTAATGTCCATGAAATAAAGGAGGGTAGGGAGGACAAGACCAGGAGCTGAAACACTCAAAGCCTGACATGAATGAGCCTTGGGCCCTGAAGGAATAAGGGTCAAAGAGTATCCAAGGGAGTGGTGTTAGAGAATTAAGGAGAGTCTGACTCTGTAGAACCATCGTTCTACTCAACCTCACCCAGTTCTTCTCAAACTCTGCTGCCCACAGTGCTATTCTCAATCAAGTATGACTGCCTTCACTCTAAACTCAATTCAGTTCTGACTTCACCTTGACCTTGATCTCCTCTAGTCCCCAGCCATCCCCCAAACCCCAACCCTGAGCACACCCTGGCAACTCCACCAGCCATGACTGCACCACTGCCCTGGCTTCAACTTGAACATAGTAGGAAAAAAAACACAACAGTAGAATATGCCCCAGCCACACCTCACCTAATACAGCTCTTGGCCAGGCGCTGACTCTACTCTCAGCCCTTGACTTCTTTCAGAGGAAGAGGCCAGGAGTGTCCCACCAATAGCTGGGAAACAGACTCTAAGACACAGAACTGCTTTGCCATGTTGTATTTGCCCTTCCTACCCCACCCTCCCCATACCAGTACAGTTCAAGTGGCTCAGACGTTTTCTTGTTCTTTAGACAAGTTTGAATGAGAAACATCCCTGCTTGGTTACCTGTTGCTTTCATGTCCTCAGTCAGGGGACTTGGCTGCAGGCACCGGCCATCACTCTATTTCCTGCCTGCTCTGTGCTGGCTCAAGGGAGGAGGTGTGTGGGATGCAACCGGTTGGGGCCAGGTGGATATAGGGGACTATTTTTTTTCCCCCTTCCCTTTCTTTGTCTTCGTTTTCTAGGCTATGAAGGAGGCACAAGGAAATGACTGCATCATTGTTTAAAGAGCATCTGGTTTTGTTCCAGTTGTATTCAAATGTTCTCAGGACAAAACTAAGACTAGGGCTGTCTCCTAAGTAGAGACCCGTTAAATCTTTTTTCAAAGCGAGTTTGAAATGGCTGGACTTTGGAAGGAATGAGGTAAACACGAAAAAGGTCAAACAGGTTTTCACTGATGGGGTGGGGTGGGTCTCCCAGTTTAGGGTTTTTTCTTCCTCCAGCCACACAGTGTGGCATTTTAGGATTTAGAGCAGTGAGAACCACATGGAGGCGAGAGGGCTCTTTTTTAGAGGTCAAGTCCCCATGGTCTCAGAACAGGAAAGAATAGTATTTTCTCACTAGGAAAATTAGAGAGAAGCAATGAATGGAGACTAAAAGTGGAAGCCCTCTGAGGGCTTCTTTGACCCAATCTATGAGCTGAAAAATCTCTTTTCAATGTCTAGGAGCTATGATAATGGAGATAAAAAGTTAACATTTCCCGAGAGTGAAAAAAGTCAAGATTAATCAAGTGGTGATGGATAAGAGTTCTGTTTGGCAAGAAAGAAATATGACTGTTATCTAAGTGGGTAGGTGTCTCTTTCATCCTATGGCTTGGACTCCTGCTCATCTGTCTTTCTCTGTCCAGGAAGCTTTACTGATGCACTAGTCCTAACCTGAATTTTAGCTCCTTTGATGTGGTCCTTCACAATTAGCAGGGCATTAACAGTCCTGCCAGACCAGGAGCCTAGTATTTCATCCTATAGAGATTTCTATTAGAGAGATATCAAAGTCCCAATGAGCCACAAGTGGGTAAACGTTTCCCCACGGAATATCTGACTTTCTTTTTGTGAATAACCTTGTAACTTATGCTATCATTTTAACAAAAATCACATCAATTAAAGAAATGAATAGGTCACTGCATTTTAAAATCATAGCCACTACGTACTGAGTCCCTACAATGGCCACACATCCAGGCTGGATTAGCAGCTGCTGGGTGTGCAGTAAAGGCCCCTCCTTCATTAAGTAAGACAGTAATTGTCATGATGTCTGCAGCTCCCACAATGTACATATCTATCATAATCACTGGACTCAGTGATCTGTTATGCCTTTTCTGATTTTTCCATGCTCACATCTTGGGACAACTACCAAATTACAGGTAAATGTTGAACTATTCTGTCTTCATGGGGCTAACTTTTTATACCAAATACACTAGCAGCGGGCAAACATCACAAAACATTGGTATTTCCAGCCCCATCTCTACCTCCAAAGCTACCCACATAAATGGTCCAATATCTACATGCTCTTTCAACCTGGTTGAGGGGTGGGGATGGTTCCAGGTGCTGCTGTGGTACAATAAGGGAAAAATTGAATATAAGGGAACCGCAGGGTTAAAGTTGGGTCAGGATTCCCAAATAATTTCAGAACATGGCCAAAGCCATATTCTAGTTTGACAACCATCAAAACAGGTATGAAAAATTAGATTTCATGGTAGATGCCCAAGATAAAAGCCAGCAGAAGAGAAAGGACAGGAGAGTTCTCAAACACAGTCCACAGTCATCTCCTTGGCCAGTGGTATTCCCATCATTGCATTTTGCAAAGCCAAGGGCCTTGTGCCCATGCGTGTGGGCCCTTCCCTGGAGGGTGAGCACAGGAGGACTACTATCCATGGGGCATGTGTACTGAGGTGAGGGTCCTGGGGTCAGGCTGGACCAGGAGGGGACTGACCTAGAACAGCCTCCAATAGCATCAGTATGGGAAAACTCCTAATCAGAGTCAAGAGGGGAAGGAAGCTCAGTGCCAAGCAACAGCGCCTACATGGGTATGAGCCAACAGACATCCAAATTGGGAACTGGAGTGAGCTGGGATGCTATACGTGCAGTGGGCCGAGGCAGGAAGTTCAGGCCCAGGCTCTAACGGGAAGGAGTGCCAGAGGATGGCAATGTTTGGGGCTGGCTGCGGAGGACAGGGGATGGCTTTAAGGGATAGCATCCAGCCACCAACCATCCCAACTTTGTGCTTGTGTGGCTTTCTGATAGACAAAGCAAAGGGCTGGAGCTGAATAGCTGATAGCGTCCTCCACTTCAATCAGCAAATTGTCCCTTGAGGAAACAGACCAGGCAACTTGTACAATGAAGAGGCAATTAGGGAAGCTGCCTTCCCCCAAGAGAGTTGCCACCTTGGAGACCTAACCTACACCCCTTCAGCACATATCTCTCTGCTCTGCAGAACCAGAGATAAATAGCAAAGGCCACTGGGTTTCAGCTCCATTTATTATTATTCAGAAATAGCACCACGGAGCTTTCTCAAAGTCAGCTGCATGATGTAGGCAGCCAGTGCCGCAAGATGATTTATGGGACCTGAGAGGAGATATTTCTGGTGACCACTATTATCCAGACACAGTCAGAGAACACTATGGGACAAGGGAAGCATGTAGCTTTATTTGGCCATGAACTTAATAAACCTAGGAGGAGGGCAAAGTGGAAGAATGAACACGGCCAAACAAAGGTTTACTAGGCTAAAGGAAAAGGGACCAAATCCCTCAGGGACTGTGAGCAGCATGAGCAAAAATCTGGAAGCCATAGCTGGTTCCAGAGGAGAGAGAGAAGGAGGCTGGGCAAAAACTCCCAATTGCCCATTAGGTGTATTAGGCGGAGGCCCAGCCTCAGCCATTCACAACTCAAACAAATATATCCATGGCCCTCTCCCTAAGGAGTTTATCATCTAGCTGGTCAGAGAAAGTGTACAAAAATACACAGAGAACCAGGCAAAGAAGCTGAAAGTATGTATCTACCATGTGTCCTAGAGGACCGTTGGCCTCAATGGACAGATCATATTTTACCCAAGACCTATGTGGAGAAGGCTCCGGAAGGAGGTGCTCCAGATGGGAAGAGCCCTAGGCACACCAAGTCATATTCTCTTTCTGAGAGTGATCACTTCTTTGGGATCACCCATAGTGATTCCGAACTCTCCTGGTTAAACAAAACTATCTTCAAAAAATGAAAAGAGACTGCCCCCCCCGCCCCCCGCCCACCCTCACCCTGCGAACGTTGCTGTTGAGGCACCCATGCCCATGACCTAGGCACAGGGAGGAAAGTCTAATTTTGCTATGTCCTGGCACTGATCTGATGTGCAAACAGTCCCTAATGGGCCCAAAGTGGCTTATATGGCTTTTTAAACTCCTATCTTTGCTCAGCGACCATGAACCCCTTGAGGACCAGGGCTAGGTACCAGTAATCAAGAAGGTGGCACAGGGCCTGGCTTATAGTCATGCTCTATGAGCAAACAACCTGATTTTGGTCAATTACAGGCTGGATTCCTAGACCCTTCTCAGCGCAGACCCACAAACCCAGATGATCAGGCTTTGAACCGGCAAAATAGCAACGTCCCACAAATTTACATTCTAATCACCAAGCCTGCCATTTTTGACCTCATGGTGAGGCACTGAGGTATCAATACAGATTTTTAGGGAAAAAGATATCTTTAATTTAAAACAGCCCTGGTACCACAGGATGAAAGCAAAACCATCATCCCTCCCCCTCTCCCAAATGCTACCAACAGACCTCGCTCCCTTGCTGAGGCCCGGGCAGCTCTCTGGATCCTGCTTGCCCGCTCCCAGCTGCTGGCCCACGGGGGTGAAGCCAGAATGTTCTTCTGTCCAGCTCCCAGGTCAGCAGCCTTGTCTCCTGGGAACAAGACTTAGTCTCTATGCTCTGGGAGCTTGGGTTCCTCAGAGGTGGTCTGTAGTCCCTGCCTTCCCCAGGGCAGGCTCAGCAGGTTGCAGGCTCATAGCAGCTCCTTCTTTCTGCATAGTCTCATCTGGCTACAGGGCAAGGCCTAGGAAAAAGCTAAACACCACGTAGCCACAGCCATAGCCCTCCATCTCTACCTTGGCCTGGCCTCTATGTGCCTGACAGGGCCCTCTGGGGGACCCCAGCACCCCCCAGAGTGAGGCTCCTATTACCTCTCTGCACGCCCCCTCCCCCCGCTCTGCCCAGGCTCTGCTCTCTCCCTGTCCCCAGAGGCAGCTCCATGCAGGACGGATAGCTCTCAGCCAGTCACCTCACCAGGCCTAGAACTTCATTCAGCACTGCCATGGGTTCTAGCTTTGTCCCTGAACCACAAAGGTGTGTGACCTTGTCCTCTCTGGGCCTCAGTTCCTCATCTGAAACATAAGGGTTCTTGACTAGGTCCGGGTGTCCTCCCGCTCTGGGAGCCTCTGGTGCTGACATCTGCGGAGCATTCACTCTCTTTCCTTGCCAGGAGTCATCTTGATCCTTCCTGCAAACAGGGACTAACACCTACTGACAAGTACACCATGGACCCCTTAAACTCCACCAGACCAAGGAGAAGTGACACCGAATCACCGGCATCGCGAGGACTCTGCTGCGAAGCACTGTTAGCTAGTACACTGTGCGGCGAGCTGGGCACCGTCCACCCACGCCCCGCCTTCTCTGTCCTGTCTGTGCCCCGGGAGGGTGACCTATGGGGGAGGACATCAAGCAGCAACCTTTATCCTGATAGTGGGAGATCAGGGGGAAGGGGTTTGTTCCCCAAGCACCTCCCTGTGGGGTCAGTCCCCCCCAGACATGGAAAGATCAGCTCCTTTCGGGGACCCTTCAGCTTCATCTGGTTCCAGTTGCCTGTGTTTTCTGCCCTTCCTGGCTGGGGTGGGAGGGATCCCTGCTGTAACCAGACCTGTGGGCCTCGCTCCGTCCCTACGGCTCCCCCACACCCTGCGCCTCCCTCTGTAAATTGTCTCTATTATTAAACTCCCCTCCAATTATCCAGTTTGATAGTGCCACCTGCTTCCTGCCAGGGCTCTGCCGTCTGAGCCTGCAGTCTGGAGACTGAAGATCCGTATGGAAAACAGGATGGAGAAGGGAGCTCGGAGGTGAAGCTGAGAAAGCCCTAACTCACGCCTTTACCTCCATTTTACTCAAATGATAACGACCGTAAATGAAAGAAAGAGGGCTTCCATGGTATTTTTACGTATCTTATTACATGAGGACTCGCCAGCCCTGTATCGTTAATTTCCATTTACCAGCCTTGGTTCACGAAAACTGTTTTTCAGATTGCTCTCCTTGGCAGTTTTCAACGACACACAGTTTATTTTGCTTTGTCGCAGACCACGTGTGTACCGAGTGGCATTTGCCCCTGTGTCCCGAGTTCCTGTTAAATATCACTGTCCATCCAATTTCAGAGCTGGTGGCTCCTGTGGCCTGTCTTGCCACTTCTCCAAGAATGCAGTGGCACCGGATGCTTTATAGGAAAGGCTGAGTGACCTTTATTTAGCCGAGATGGTCTCCATCACGCCCTCCCCAGATACACAGGAGCTGGGCCGCCCACACTCTCCTCAGCAGCTCCCAGACAGGACGTGTTGGAAATGGCAGAACCCTCTGGTTAGCTCTGTCTATTCCTCAAAAAATAAAAACCTGCCTGTGGTGGAGAGATTGGGCTTTTTTTTTTTTGGCCTCAATATCCTTCATCTTTCCCAAGATCACGTTGCCTAAACCTCTTCACCCATTCTGTCTTTGTCTTATTCCCTTTTCTTTGTCCCAACTTCCACTTCCTTTTCTTCCCCATCTGATACCTACCCACAGGGAGTGACTTGAATATTCTAGAAGTGAAATCCTTGCAATAGAGGGAAAGGCTTATAGAAATAAACCCTTGCTTAGTTGAATTTCATGGCAGACACATTTTCGTCTTTCTTTTTAGTCCCTGCTGAATCAAGCACAGCTCTGGGCTCCCACGGGGAGCTCAATCCATTCTAACTGAGACACAGATGGAGAGGGCGAGCCACCATCCTTGTTGGCTCAGAGGGGTCCCGGTTTGGGGTGGGAAATCTTGCAGTCCTGGGCCCACTGGGAGGGCTGTTCGCCCTCCTCTAGCCAACCGCTTACCCACTCAGCCGGCTGCTGCTGCCACATCTCCCACACTGGCAGCCTTAGGTCAGGTTCTCTAAGAGCTCGGCCTGAGACGGGGGTTCTCGAGGAAGTGGTTTAGCTGAGGCCGAGCTCTCCAGTAACCCCTGTAAGGGAGGAGAGAAGCAGGGCAGAGCAGGGGGCAGGCAAAGATCGGAGTTCAGCTGACATCTAGGCTCAGGCTGCTCCCCAGGAAGACTGAATGGCACCTCAGGCTTACCCCGTCTTGGGGCAAGCGGTGGGTTTTGAAAAACCCATCTCAATCTGGTGCTAGTTCTGGCCCATTCCCGCAGAAGAATAATGTGCCAGGCATTTCTGGGTGAGGCAGCTCTCACCAGAGTGGGCAGTTCCACGGAGGAGGGGGCAGCCCTGAGCTGCTCGACACCAAGACGCACGACGCCTGGGAGACAGATGAACTGGCAAGTGAGGGTCCATCCTGGGAGGGGACCATAGTGCCCACAACACTAAGGCTCCAGCCTGTTATCTGGGATGCCAAGGGAATGCCATCAACGCCTGTTGCCAGTCAAGCTGCGGCTTCCTTCCTACTCCCCTGACACACCCCCAGTCCTCACAAGTGTGGCTCTACCTCAGTTTTCTGTGTCTCCTTCTCAGAACTGACCTGAGACCCTTTGTGGCTATGGTCTGAGCCCTCCTAGAATGTGCCAGTTTTCCTCAGAGACTGCACCTTGCCCTTACTCTCCCACACCTGGCTGGATTGTGCTTTAAACCTGCTGAAGTCGCAGATCTCTGATCCCCTCATCATGAGTGAGTCTCTATGACCCCAAGTCACAGCTTCCTGCAGGTGCTCTGTCTGTCAGGAAGACCCACGAGACAGAGACACAGAGGATAATGTGGCCCTGGGTCTTGCGTCACTGTGGGCTCTCCCTATGGGCCGCAAGGTGACTTCATGGGGGCAGGAGACATTCTAACCCTGGTTTTGCTTGCTCTGGGGGATAGTCTCCCTCTGCTGCAGACGTTCCAGCATGCCTTGCAGGTCAGCCTGTGGAGATTTGGACAGTCAGTATCGTATCCTTTGGGAGATGCAGTGTTAATACGTATCCAAAATGAGTGCCTCATGAACCTTGTGGGAGATGCTAGGGATGCTTCACTCACATCCTCTGCACCTCATCCTTGCTCAGCGTCCCCCTCTCCACCATCACATTCAACTTCCAGAACATCTGGCCCAGGGCTTTGTTTAAAGCCACGGAAGGCTGCTTTGCCCCAGCACACGTCAGATTGAAGTGCTTGGAATTAACATCCCTTGAGAGCAGCACCGAACCAATGACTGAAGGGAGCTGGTATATCAATACCCCAGCTCCCTCACCTCTCAGGGGTGATGGTCCTGAGGCCTGTATTTCATACCACTTCCCAGGGTTTTCCCCTGGGTTTAAGTGCCACCTGCCTGTAGTGGTGCCTGGCCCGCTAACAGACTCATTGGCTGCTTCCCTTACCTTGTCTTAACTCCCCACCCTACTGGTATATCTTGAACTTCCTAAAAAAAAAAAAACTACAGGCTCTTGAATCCATGTTTCGGGGTCTGTTTCTGGGGGAACAGCCCCTCCAAGGGAAAGCTGGAGAAGCCAGAGTCAGACCTGCCACACACAGTTTAGGTCCCCTGTAGGGTGTGGCTATATCCCTGAGCCCAAAGATCAGGATCCCCATGGGAGATCTTTGCACACCAGACCCTCCTGCACAGAGCATCCCTGGGGAAGGGGGTGGCAGCCTGGCCAAATATCTTTCTGGAGTGCCGACACCCCATTAGGATTCAGAGGTGCTCTCCACTTTCTCTAGAGGCCAGCTGATCCCGGGAGATGGTTCTAATCAGGGATTTGATCATCCTAGAGATGATGCCTTGTGCATGCTCCTCCTTCCCAGGCTTCCTCAGGCCCCTTAATGACATTAGATTGCAATTTCAGGTTTATATAATTTGGTGCTTAATGCACCTTACTACTAGCTCAGAACAACTGAAGTAACTTGCTGCGATGTCAGTTTCACACTAGAGCCACCCCTTCCCAGAGTGCCCCATGCTGAGTGTGTGGCCTCTCCCAGGTCCCAGCATGCAAGTGGGGGGTGGGGGAGTCTAGGAAGGAGGACTACTCCAGAAGTCCAGGTCCCTGGTCTTCGAAGCCTTGCTGGAAGCAATGGAAGCCTTCCTTCCATTCTTCAATGGAATGATCAGGGAGCTGTTACCAACCCAGGTTGGCTGGTCCTGACCCCTCCTTGGGCCGGGGCCCCAGCCCTGCTCACAGTGTCTATCTGTCCAAACAGCTACTTGACATCTCTTCTTAGACATCTCACATGCACCTCATGTTTATCACATCTAAGACTTCACTCTGGTCTTACTCTCTAAACCTGTTCTTCCCCCAACCCTATCCCTCCTGCCTCAGTAAATGGCATGGTCACTCACCCCATTACTCAAGCCAGGAACCCAAGTTTCATCTCCAGTTCTTTCCTTTCCTTTCTCCTACATCCAATCACCATCAAACCCAAATGTATCTCAAACCCAACTGCTTCTCCCTCTTGCCAGCCGCCACAGTCCATACCTCCATCATCTCTTCAATGAAGTATTCCAATAGCCTCCCAAATGCTTTCCCTGCTTCCACTCTTACCCATATGCAAATGATTCACTCCAGACCAGCCAGAGAGATCCTCCAGAAGGGATGGTCAGACCATAGCTCTCCGCATCTAAAATTCCCCAATGTCGCCCACTGTACTGAGAGTTCTATTCCACAGGGTCGTACGTCATGAGTCCCCTGCCCAATTCCTCAGCATTATCTCAAGCCCTCCTCCCCTTCCTTGTCACTTTCCAGACACACTTGCCTTCTTTTGACTCTGAGAACATGTCAGGCTCTCTCCCACCTCACGGTCTTTACATGTGTTGTCCCCTCTGCCTAGGACACCTTTCCAAGGCTCTTCACATTGGCTAACTCCTTGTTATTTGTTAGTACTCAGGCCAGAGGCCTCTCTAATCATCTCGCCTGGAGCAAGGCCACTCCTTATTTGATTTATTCCATATCACCTATTTATATATTTTATGGCATGTATCACCCTGTAATCATGTGATGTGTTTCTTATCTGTCTGTCATGCCAGACTGTGAGCCCTGTGAGGGCAGGGACCATGCCAGTCTCATATTCCCAGCTGTTAGCACAGTGGCCAAAATACTGTAGGTGACTGCATTAGTAGTCTGTTGCTGTGTAACAAAATAGCACCAATTGAGTAGCCTAGGACAGCACAAATCTATTATCTCATAGTTCCTGGAGGATACAGACCCAGGTATGGCATGACTGGATTCTCCACTCAGGGTGCCACTGGGCTGAATCAAGATGTCACCAGCATTGTAGCTCATATCTGGGCCTCAGGGTCCTCTTCTAGCCTTCCTAACTGCTGGCACAATTCATCTCCTGGGGTTGTAGGACTGAAGTCCCTGTTTTCCTGCTAGCTGACAGCTTGGGCCACTCCTGGCAAGCAGGGGCCGCCAGCAGTTCCCCACCCTGTGGTCCTCACGGGTAGTTCACAGCATGGAGGTTTGCTTTTTTTTCCAGGAGTCCATAGCACATTTCTGCGACTTTCCTTTCTGTGTCCGGCCAGAGGAAACTCTGCTTTAAAAAGGCTCATGTGATTGGGTCAGGTCCAAGTGACTGGGTACCTTAATTACATCAGCAAAGACCCTTCACGACAATAGACAGGTTAGCATTTGAATAACTAGAAGAAGTGAGTATATCCCAGGGACCGGGAGTCGTGGGGCTCCATCTTGGAATTCTGCCAACATAGTGATCAGTACATACTTGCTGAATGAGAAAACATGGACCTCTTCCTGGCCACCTATTTGTATAAGCAGCTTGTCCAAGCTTATGTGACTCTATCTTTAGATATAAGGCAGGCAGTTAAAAAACAACAACAAAAGTTCTAGAGGGCAATACGAAGGAAAAGATAAACACATTCAAGTTGGGAAACATGGGTTCAAGTCCCAGCTTTGCCACCATCTTGCAGTCAGAAATTTGGAAACTTCGGTGACTCACCACCGCTTCCGACTGTCAATTCCTTCACCTTTCAAATGGACATTAAATACCTATGTCATGGAATGGAAAAGGTTAAATTCATCTAACCATACATCTATCCATCTACCCATTCATCCATCTACCCAACTCCTATCCATAACTCTTCTTGTCTTTCCCTCTCTTCCTTTTCCTCCTTCCTCCTCTCCCTCTCCCATAGATGCGCCTGGTATAATATAGGTGCCCAAGTGGAGAGGGGAAGGATGGGACTGGATTTTCCGGCCACACAGCACTGGGGAGTCTGGTGAACAGCAACCTCACCTACTGCTGGGCTGACGTACTGTAGGAACGAGGATTGCGCGTGTCTACAGGGGAGCACTTGAGTACCTAAGACCATGGAAACTCACTCCAGAAAGATTAAACAACCACCTTGAATGTTCTTTTCAGAGAAAATACAATCACTTTAGGTAATACCTCAGCCTCATGCCTGAGCCGTCCCGGTCAGGAACACTCAGCAAACAACTCTGTTTTCTTTGATTCTCTGCATTAGTTCTCATGTTTAAGCCAAATGAAATTTGACAACACAGACAAGCTTGCAGACACACCCTGTCCACTGGACTTAGCTAGAAGCCTCTTTCAATGTAGGGGAAAATATTCCTTTCTTCAATGTCTAAGTGCCTCTGGGAAGATATGGGGAGTCAATGCTGCCACTGGGCGGCCGGGTGTTAAAATCTGCTTCGTGTTGGTGGCACTTTCTGTCCCATCAGTGAGTGTCAGTTGGTGACAAGTTAATTCCTTCCCCCATCTGGGTAGAGAACCCTCTCTCCACCTTCTGATCTCATCAACAGGATCTTTCCATCAATTCCCCCAAGACTTGGGTCGGGACACTCTGCCAAGCCATGATGGAGGCCTGGTCTCACCATTAACCCTGCTGGAGATACTCTTTTTAATTTTCACTTGGAACCCGTGTAAATGCTGAGCCCCGATCTCATTTCTAATTCATTTCTGTCACCCCATCAAAGTTACTGGGTGAGAAAGGGTTTAAAGAGTTGGGTTTGTGAATTTGCAATTCACATTTCTTTCCCAGATGAGAGAAACATGAGGCCTAGGATTTTTTTCCGCTCCACCCCCCCCCGCCCGGGTCTTATTTGGCTTTGAAATGATGTGGTTATTTGCTCCTTGATGGCAGCGGCCCCATTTTCAACCACAAGGACCACAGATGCGCTCCGGGACAGTCCCTTAGCGTGGCAGGTCCCAGTCAGTGCAGGAAATGGAGGCGTCTCTGGGAAGAGCATTAGGCCAGCCAGGGTGAGACCCAGTGAGCTGTGGTATATCCAAGTCATAGCCACCCGCAGGCTGAGTCAGCCCACGTGAAGGCCTGACTTCCTGCTGCCTTCCCTCGCCCCTCCCCCACCCCCCACCCCTGAGAGATGTCCTTCTGAGGGACATGTAGCTGCTCTGAGTGACTCTCAATCTATCTGCCTCCTCTGCGGCTTTCCTGGGCAGTGGTCCCTCCCCTCCCCCACTACTAGCCCTATGCCAGCTGAAAGGTCTCCAGATTCAGGGATGTCACCAGGATGGCCTCCGGGTCCACCACCCAGGCACAAAATCCACACCTCAACTGCACGACCATGCACTTCTCTGAAAGGCCGACCGACCCAGAAGGGGCCTCCGTGAATCGGGGGAGCTCACAGTGCACACATGGCCCGTGCCTGTCGAGTTCTTCAGCGACACGTGATGAGGGGAAGCCGCACAGAGGAGTGTGGACCGGCTGCTTTCTGCGATGTGGAAAAGCAGCCAGCAGGAGATGGAGAGAGGACAAGAGGGAGGAGTTTCCACCAAGGGTGCATTCTCCAGAGCAGCTTCTCTGTCTCGCGCCAAGAGAACATGACCCAGGCTGCGCACAGAAGGACCAGGGCTGTGTCTGGCCTGCCCGCGCAGCTCCTTCAGCCCACCACGTGTAAAAGTGTGATCCCCAGCTCAGAAGAAGCCAGCAGGTCCCGCAGGCTAGGAAGAGGCCAGAGCCAGTGCTGGCTGCCCCTGCTGGCTGAGCGGGGGCTCTCTTGTTCATTGCAGACCTGCCAGTCCTCGGGGCCTCACCTCTGCCTTTCACCTTATCTATCCTTGCCTCAGTAGGTAACTGAGTCTGGGACCCCTGTATATCATGACCAATTGAAGGGCTCAGGCTCTGCAGCGAGATCCAACTTGGGCTCAAATGCTGGCTCTGCCATTCCTAGCTACGCAACTGGTAACTTCTCTGAGCCTCTGTGTTCCTGTCTGTGAAATGGGCACAATAATAATACCCACCTCACACGGTTGGTCGTAGGTTTAAATGAAGTAACACATAGAAATTGCTTGGAGAAAAGGAAAGGTCTTGGTAGTATTGACTTAGGCTACGATTATGCCAGCCTGGGGGTGGGTATAAATGCATGGGGACGACATTTATTCTGATGACAGAAATCCTAAATCGCTCTGGGCTCAGACACACATTGTGCAAGGAAAGGGGAATGTTGCCTTCTCTATGACTTTGCAAACTCGCAATTCCCATCTCTCTGTGCCATTTTCATTCAATCATCACATTCATCATGGGGCACAAGGCACTGGGTGAGGCCTTATGGGGAAGAGAGAAGGAATCAAAGAAGAAGCCTCCATTCAGGGCTAAGTTACTGCTGAGTCTGTTTCCTCACCTGTAAGATGAAGAGAGAAACTGGAAAAATGAAGACAGTGTGTAAAAGTGTGCAGCACGGTGCCTGGAACACAATAGGTGCCCAAGATATGATCATTCTGACTCCTTCCCTAAAGTCTATTAGAAAGACACAAAAGCAGAGGCAAGTTCTGTCTTTTCCTCCACTCTCCTATCCATTATGCAAATCCCATTCAATCTCCAAGGCCCAGCTCAAATGCCAGCTCTTCCAGGAAGCCCTCCCAGAATGACCGGGACCTCTCCCAGGGCTCCTCAGCACCCTCTTTTGTCACCTGTGGCCAGTGGCACTTACCACTGCATCATGTGTAACGGCCATTTGTTTATGGTGTGTCATCTGCACTGGGCCATGAGTTCTCTGGAAACAGCAACTGTTTCTGTCCATCGTTGCTGCATCGTTGGTGCTGCGTGTGATGCCTGACACTCGACGACACTCTGTGCAAGTTTGTTGATGATCGGAGTGCAGTCAGCAAAGGGCTGCAGCAGGGTGCTCTCTGGCTGTGCCGCTAACCAGCTCGGTGCTGCTGGGAAACTCACGTACCCTCTCTGGATTTATCGTCCCTCTAGTAAAGTGAGGGCCTTGCATTAGATTTTAGGGTTGCCTGCTTCAACTCGCCCAGTGCCCTACTGGAGAAGCCCATCTAGCAGAGAGAGGGGCCCGCAAAGGGGGCTAGGTCACCCACATTATTCCTAGGTCACATGCTGTGTGGAGGGTTACCTAAGGCAGGGCGGAGGGGGAGGGAAGGGAAGTCACAGTATGGGGACCAGGGACAGGAAAACAAAGGGAGCCACACGTCTCGTTTCCCGGGCCCTGCCCTCCTTGGCAAGATTAAAACCTATGCCCTCCTTCAGCAGCACAGAATGTGACCAGAGTCAGCCTTGGGGCCGGCTAGTAACGTGGCCTTCCTTCAGTGGTGGTTCAAACATAACCTTCCTGCTCACTCATCTGACAAACCTGGGCTTGTTTTCTATTCCAGAGCTTCTCTCCCTCAAATTCTACCTACATCTTGAACTCCCAAGGTGTGAGCTTCTAAAAACAACTAGAAATGAGGCACCTCGTTGCTGCATCTGTGCCGAAGGGAGGCCGTGGAGTGTGTCCACTTGACTGACTAGTGTGTCCACACCTAGTTCATCCCCTGCCTCCCCAGCAAGGAGCTTGGAACTTGCTTCTCCATTTGTTGAATGAATGCCATTTGTTGAATGAATGCATGTCCATGGCTGCAGGAGCTCAAGAGGCATACGTCCCTGTGGACCTAAGCAGATAGGTAAGGCAGCCCCCCCCCCCCACCAAAATGAAGTTGTTCCCCAATTTAGGGCTCCTGGGTGTAGAGTAGAGCCCTGGTTTTAAAAAAAATCTGCTCTCCCCCAACCACAATAAGAGCAGATTTCTAGTGATGTGTAGTGTAGGCGGGTCCACACCTGCTGTCGGACCTTCAGGCTCCTGTCATTTGTATTGGCTTCTACTCCCCCAGTGGTGTCTCTCACAGAACCTTCCACGATGACATCAAACCGTGGTGGTGCCGGTCTCCTGGGGGCTCTTGAGAGCCCCTACCAAGCAGGACAGATCTGGACGGCGGCCGGGGTGGCCACAGGCTCCACCTCTTGTCCACACGTTCCCTTTTTTCCTGGCAATGCTGCAGGCTGCCTGGGTTGCTGTGTGGTCTGGGGCTGCCTTTCAGAAAATCAATCTCACCAGAAGGCATTCCGCACTCCGAAGATTTAATATCAGCAGGAAATATTTGCTTGTTGGGCTTCAAGCAGTTTTAAATATTTGGGAAAGCAGAGGGAGGACCTGAGCTTAGCAGCAGTGCCTGCATTCACTGTACTTATGCCGTCAGTACCAGTTTGTCTTTACAAGCTGCTAAGCAAGATAGGCTGAGGGCCAAGCACGGACAAGGAGGCATCTCCTGCGGGCCGCACTGCAGGCTGGGGTGGTGCGACCCTGGCCTTTTCTGGGGACATCTGGACTCCTGGCTGTGGCAGCAGAGGCCCCTCACCCGGGGGCAGGAGAGACCTCTCCTGACCTCCTCCCATGCTCCCTCGATGCTCCAACTCCAGGAAATTCTCCCTCGACAGATGGTCACACTGCTGACCACTGGAAGAAGACTTTTTTTTTTGTATTTGGTTCCCACTGGCTCTGTTCATCAAATACTGGTCGTCTTGTCTCATCTGTAAAGCAACATGGTCCAAAGTCACCCTGCTGCAGACTGCTTACAGGGAACTCCTAAGCTAAGGAGAGCATGTTCTTTGCCCTCCTAGGGGCTCTTCCTGGTAGGCAGAGAAGTATAATGGGGAGTTTCTGATGCCCTAAGTCAGTTTCCCTTTGTCAGTAAAGGGGCCCAGGACAAGTGATGTGCCACCCACACTATTACAAGCCTCAGGCAGGCTTGGCTGAGTGGCAAGCCGGGACCTGGGCAGAGTGGCTGGTGAGAGCAGAGAAGAGGCTGGTAACAGGCAGGACTGGAGCTGGAAAAACTGACTGAGCTCTGGGGCTGGTCCAAGAGGCAGCGTCAGCAAGGGCTTGGCACATCTAGGCGTAGCTCACTAAAGATGATCTGCCCCCAGGATATGGGTTGGGAAGGCAGGTGATCAGACTAATGCAGCAGGGCCCGGCCAGGTGGTACAGAGAGCAGGGGAAAGCCTCTCAACTAGGAGGGTTGGCCGGGCTAGATGTGAGCCAGAGCCCAGCTCAGGGGGTAAGGGCTCCATCCCAGCAGACTGGTAGAGAGCGGAGGCAGAAGGCCAAGTGTAGGACCAACTCAGAGAAAGCTAAGGAAGGCTGGGGTGCAGAGGGCAGCAGGTGTGGGGATACACCCAGGCTGCAGCAGCTCTGTGACGACCATGCTGACCACCATGGAGAAGAGACTTCTGTTCTTCCCTGCCGTCGCCATCGGCGCTGCCTGGGCTATTAGCACATGGCTCTTTGATGCGCATTAAAGAAAGGTACTCCCTCCTCGGACTCCCAGTTTGAAAAGGCACGTCTGGGGGCGCCTGGGTGGCTCAGTCGGTTAAGCGTCCGACTTCAGCTCAGGTCATGATCTCACTGTTCCTGGGTTCGAGCCCCACATTGGGCTCTGTGCTGACAGCTCAGAGCCTGGAGCCTGCTTCTGATTCTGTGTCTCCCTCTCTCTCCGACCCTCCACTGTTCACGCTGTCTCTCTCTCTCAGAAATAAACAAAACATTAAAAAAAAAGAAAAAGAAAAGGCACGTCTGATGCAGACTCATACCAGGATGCATGGCTTAGCAAACAGAGATCATGGGCTTGATTAAATCCTCCTATGTGCCCCTTTTCTGGGTGCCCTGGTGAAGGGCAAAACCCAGGTAGCTCTACGAGGATTGTTCAGAAACAGACACAACTGCATCTGCCAGAACTACGGCAGTTCCTTTCCACCACCACGGTCCCTAGTGCACTTCCCAGTCTTAGGATGAGGGCTTGAGTCAGGTAGGGATGGGCGGGCATTCACTACCCAGACAGCCAGGAGCTCACAAGTCATATGGTTTCTTTGGGAGAGTGCTGGACAATGCCTGAGCACGGGAATCTGTATAGACCGGCCAAGAGGAAGCCTCGGGCTGGGGGCGAACCGTGTGGCAGGTAGGGGCAGCCCCTGGCAGTAAGGGGTAAATGTCAGAGCCTGAAGGGCTCCGGCAGAACTCAGTACGAGGCTGCCTCCATCTCGAGGTTCCTGGGTCCCCACTGCCAGTCTTATGGGTGGGCTATTCTAGTCACACCAGTCAGAGGCATGGGGGTGGCGGTGACGAGAAGCCTTCAGCTGAGCGGGCCGACAGCCCATATGCCTGGCTGTATAAACACCTTTAAGCTGCCTGAGCCTCGGTTGTAATTAGATTAGCTTATATGGGATTCTTTAAGCTCCATAAAGCACAATACTGTCAGACCATTTTTTTCCTCTGCTTTCTTTTTTTTTTTTTTTTTTGCAATTATTCCAGCTGCATGCAAAGCTGTTGGTATTTTTACAGCTCGGAATGAGTATCTCTTGTGTAGGACAGCATCTTGGAAACATTAAACAATGATTAGGCAGCCTCTGGGCCAAGGGATGATGGGGTCCCCGCAGGGGGTGGAGGGGGACCCAGCAGCTGGTGGCAAGCAATCTGGGAGTTCTGATTCTACTTTGTCACCACTCTGTGATTTTCTTACCACCAATTAAAAATAACAGTGATTCACACTTGCGCCGTTACTCGTCACTCATCAGGATTGTGAGGGTGGCCCCAGGTAGGGATGGAAGGGACTCTACCACTATCTGTGGGTTTTGCCCCTCTGCAGGTCACACAAGCCCATTGTGATGGACTGAATCTTCATATCCCCCAGATCCACAGGGTCAAGTCCTAATCCCCAACATTATAGTAATTGGAGATGGGGCCTTTGGGAGGTAATTAGGGTTAGATAAGGTCATGAGTGTAGAGCCGCGAGATAAGATTAGTGCCCCCCTATAAGAAGAGGAGAAGATGCCAGGGCTTGCATTCTCTCCACACACATGCAACGGGGAAAGGTCGTGTGAGGACAAGCAAGAAGGCAGCCATCTATAACCCAGGAAACAGGATTTCAGCAGACACCGAATCTGCCAGCACCCTGACCTTGAACTTCCAGCCTCCAGAACATGGGAAATAAATGTCACCCAGTCCATGCTATTTTGGTATAAAATATGGTTTGTGGTATAAAAGCCACCCAAATGGACTAAGACACCGAGTGCACCTGTGTGTGCACACATTGCTCACTCATGCTCACACTGCATCAGTGCACATTCCCCGGGTCACAGCCACTCACTTACACATGTGCGCACACACAGACACACCGACTTCTCTCTATTTCAAATGAAGTAGGAAGCTGCCTTCTCCCAAGATGACCTAAGCATGGCTGTCAACTCTTCAATTTCCTCTCAGTCCCAACACAAGCCTAGCAGGCTCTATGCAACACATCTCTCCTTCTTCTTTTTAATGTGTATTTATTTTTGAGAGACAGAGACACAGAGTGTGAGCAGGGGAGGGTCAGAGACAGAGGGAGACACAGAATATGAAGCAGGCTTCAGGCTCTGAGCTGTCAGCACAGAGCTTGATGTGGGGCTTGAACCCAGGAACTGTGAGATCATGACCTGAGCTAAAGTCGGCCGCTTAACCAACTGAGCCACCCAGGCGCCCCGACACATCTCTCCTTCTTATTGAACCTGGGCAAAGCTCCAGCTGATGAGACAGCCACTCCCTTGTCTCAAGTTCTCTCTTCGCCTCCTTTGCTGGCCCTGTTGCTCAACACCATTCTCTCTCCAGAGAATGAGGACAAAATTCCAATACATGTTTTGGAGTCAGAAACCCATGGTGCATGAGAGGCAGCCTGTTTAATGGTCGAGGGCGTCAGCTCTGAAATCAGACAGCCTGGGTTCAAATCCTACGTCTGCGTGACTTTGGACAAGTTCCTTAACTCTTCTGTGCCTGTTTCCTTATTATATAAAATAATACTGTAATGGTTCTTACCATTATCATAGAGCACTGATTAATTTATAAAAAATACTTAGAATAGGCTCTGGTGCATGTTAAGTGCTCATTGTGCTGGGGCTGCCTGATTAGGACTCTGTCTACCCAGAAGCACTGGGAGTCACTCTGGTCCGAGGCCCAGGCCTGGAGAAGTGAGGGTCCAAGTCCAGTCCTGAGCAGAGGCAGCCCACTGAGCAGTGGTCTAGCCAGGGGCCTGGAACACAGCCTGAGGAACCACTCATGTCCACCCCTGCCGGCTGCCCTTCACTGAGGTAGATCCGGGACCTGTACTTGGGGGGCGGGGGTGGGAGTCTGGGGGAGACTAATCTATGTGAGACTCTGGGACACAGGGTCACCATGTTAGTGTGTGAGCTAGGGTCATCCTGGATCTGATCTACCCTCCCCAAGAAGTAAGGGGGTGGGCTGGCTGTCAGGGGAAAATCAGACAGGAAGGAACCTGTGTCCACTTCGCTGAGCACAGGACCAGCTCTGGGTACCAGCTCTCATGCTCTTCCCTCCCCATTTACCTCCATGATGGCCTTTCTCCCCAAGAGTGGGCCCTTAGGCTCCCTTCTAATTAGGAAGCTGTCCAAAGCTTATTTCTAAATTCTAAAATAACTGTCTCACTCCTCAAAAAAAAAAAAAAAGCCCCCAGCCTCCCAGCTGTGTGACAAGTACAGAGACATGGGTCCCGGGAGCCAGGGGACCTGGGTTTGAATCCCCATCTAACTATGTCTTGGCTATGACTTTGGGCCATGGTCACTTTTTATTTTCACCTCACAGAGACTTAGCTTCCTCATCTATGAAATGTGGGTGGTAACCACACCTACTTCCCTAAGGGATTGTGAATGTCCTTTTGTAACCAATCTTATTGAGTGACTACTATGTGCTCAGCACTGGACTAGTTGGTGGGACACTGAGATGCGTGGCACCATGTGTCTCCCACACTGGCCACACCTTGGCTAGTCTGTGCTCAATTTCTCACTCTAATTTAGTGAGTAAATACCCAGTAAAACCAGTATGTGAGGGAGGAAGCCAGAGCATGTGTGAGTGCTAAGGTGAACTTCCTGAGCCAGCTGGCAGGCAGAGTGCAGAGTGATGGAAGGCTTTCTGGAAGCGGTACCACCTGAACGGTCCCCGAAGCTTGATTTGGGCGAAGGGTGTGGGAGGACAGTCATTCCCAGAAGAGGGCTAAGCAGAGCAAATGGCCCGGGGCCACCATAAGCAAACCTTGGGTGCCTGGCCATGGGCTTCCACATCCATATAGAGTGGGGACAGCAGGAAGACTGAACATGGAACCATGTAGGGACACAGCATGGGGTGGAGGAGAGAGCCCTCATGAGAGTTCAAGGACCTAAGGTCCTACCTCAGCTCTGTTACCCACATACTGTGGGGCCCTGGCAAGTCTCTCCCTACATAGGTCCTTGGTTTCCTCCCAAGAGCCAGATGGGATTTGCCCAGTCATCTGTCCGCCTCTCCAACACCGTGGTGGGGGAGGGACAGCTCCATTTGCCCTGGCTCTAGAGGCTGCCTGGCTCTATGCCTCATCCTGCCAACATTTGTCGAAGGTTTTGAGCAAACGTGACCAGTGAGAAGGCTGGATCCATGAGCGAAGGGTATCCATCACCCAGGAGAGAGACTATCAAGCTTCAAGTGTGGGACGTGCTGGCAACTGGCCATTCTGTTGTTGAAAGGCAGCAGAAGAAGGGCACGCATCAGGCTGGGTGAGGCTGGGCAAGTCACTGCCAACCAAGAATAGACTGAGACCTCCAGGGATAGCATTCTTTTATATATATATATATATTTTATATATATATATATATATATTAATTTTGAGAGAGAGAGAGAGAGAGGGAGAGAGAAAGTATGAGTGGGAGAAGGGGCAGAGAGAGATGGAGACACAGAATCCCAAGCAGGCTCCAGGCTCCGAGCTGTCAGCACAGAGCCCGATGTGGGGCTCAAACCCGCAACTCATGAGATCATGACCTGAGCTGAAGTCAGATGCTTAACTGACTGAGCCACCCAGGTGCCCCAGGGAATGGTATTCTTAAAACAAATATTTGATATTGCCATGCTTTGATGTGTTTTTAGTCACAAAATTCATATTCATTTTGGAATTTCAAATTGCCATGAAAAGAAAGGTGTGTGATGTTTAAGTTTATTAAAAGAGGACATGAGTTTAAAAAGGAAACACAGAGAGTGAGTGTAGAAAAGGAAATTGTTTTGTTAGTGGAGATGGCAGATTGTGGGATATGGTGACTCTGGGAGAGCCAGTGAGGGGACCTGAAAGAGCTCATGTTCATTGAGCACCTGTCCTGTGCCAGGTACTAGAATACCTGTGTCACATGAATGAGCTCACAATGGGGGAGAAACAAGTGCTTTGCTGTGTGCTAAAGTACTAGCACAAAGTACGTGGCCATCAAAAATGTTCCAAAAATCCTGTTGAGGGAATGAATGAATGAATGAATGAATGAAGTGATGAACAAACAGCCGAATGCCAAGAATCAAAGGCAGTGATGATTCTATCAGCTGCAAATGCTGGTGCTTCCCTCCCTCTGGAGGTCCATAAAGGTTAAATCATTCAGTCCCAGCTAAAGACATTGGCCCATTGGGATTCACTGAGAGCATGGTAATTAACACCCGGAGGCTCGCGGCCGTGGTTCCCACCATTTCTTGAGATAACAAGCAAGAGGAGCCAGGGAGGGGAAATATCGTCTCAGAGTTTACAGGGCAGGCAGGGCATGGCCGCCTCTGGCAGGAATGCCTGCAGACGTTGGGTAGCGTTGGAGGGAGGAGGCTTGGGGGCAGTCATCTGACTCTGTGCAGAGGACTTGAGTTCAGGCCAGGTTGGGGTAAGCTTCCCATCCTGTTCTGCATCCTGCCCACCATTCACGTCATCTCCCTGGGATGAAGCAGGGAGGTCCCAAGGGCCCCACCCGGGGAAGAAACACTTCACCCAGCAATGTCTGCTGCCAGAGGCTTGCGCTGGGGGGACTTAAATGCCTGTTGTCCCAAGCTCCTCGGCTGCAGTGCAGATGAGGGACAACAGTTAGAACAATGATTCCCAGGGAATGTCCCACCGCATGAGAATGCTCTGGAAAGTTTATTAAAATGCAGATTCCAAGCCTTGCCCCAGACCTACTGAATCAAAATTATTCATTCATTCAAGCACTATTTAGTGCATCCCTACAAGTACCACACAGTATTCTGGGTGCTGAAGACAGAGCAATGAAGAAACTGGAAGTCCCTGTCTTCATGGAACTTACAGACGGTTGGAGAGAGAACGTACAAATAAATAAAAGAAGGTAGCCAAGTGAGTTCCGCATATCAGATGGTAATAAGTGCCATGGAAGAAAAGAAGCAAGGAACAGATGAGGAGTGACAGGGTAAAGGCTGCCCTTTTAAACAGCGTGCTATTTTAAATATTCGAGAAAAGGCCTAAAGAGGCAAAAGAAGTTGTGTGGCAGTAAAGGCATTCCAAGTGAAGGGAGAGGCAAATACAAATGTCCTGAGGCAAGAATGTGCTATGTATGAATCTCTGTATTTTTCATCAAGCGCAAACGCTAGAGTCTGACACCACATCAGCAGAATGACCGCATCCTATACAGGAGCTGGTTCCTGAAAGAATGGGGCTTGTTTAGGAAATTGTTAAGGAGGCAGAGAAGAGGGACTCAGACTCTCATACAAGGGCCATCTGCAGAGCCTCTAGTCCTTGGCTTCTGAGAGAGAGGACTAAAGATCTAGCTCTAGAGAGGCTCAGATGAAGAAAGCGGTCATTAATGGTCCCTTTCCTGTGTTGGTGGAAACACAAGCCTGACCCCAAACAAAAATGCCTTCAGACTCTTAACTATAGAGAACAAACTGAGGGTTGCTGGAGGGGAGGGTGGTGGGGGGATGGGCTAGATGGGTGATGGGCATTAATGAGGGCACTTGTTGGGATGAGCACTGAGTGTTACATGTAAGTAATGAATCCCTAAATTCTACTCTTGACACCAACTTTTTTAAAAAAGCGAACCCCTTCAATGCCCGTGGAGGAGAGGTTGGGGGACACAAGGCACCAGCACACATAGCATGGTGTGACACCACCTGGGAAGATGTTCTGAAAGCTTTATACTCCCGCTTCATTTAGAGTTTTAAACACAGACGCCCCTTCCATCATGCCTTATCTCATTCAAGCCTCCAAACAATCCCTGAGGTAGGAATTCCACATCCCAGTTTTACAGATAAGAAAAATAGGGTTCACAGAGGTTAAGAGCACATAGCCAGGAAGAAGCTAGAAAGAGCTGGAACTGAAAAGCTGGCCAAATGCCCATTTCTGCGCTCTTCCCACCAGAGTGCACTGTTTCAGCAGGGAGAGAAAAGCAAGAGTTGCCTTTGAGCAGTGGTTACATATCAGCTGTTATTATTATTGTTGTTGTTGTTATTGTTATTGTCATAGCGCTTTCACTGCCATTACCTCATTGTCACTCACTTTCACTGCCATTATCCTTGGTGACTATGGGGCAGGCAGGGCAGGGCGGGGCCTGATGTCCCCACGTGGTACATAAAACCGAAGCAAGGACCTGTGGCCAGGAAGTCGCAGACCTGAGACCAGAAACAGAGTCCTACTAGGTTTCATCTCCTTTTACTGATTTGCAGGGCTCTCTGATATCAAGGGCTACATTCCCATCATGTCCTTGGCCCAGGCTGGGTGCTCTATAAAAGTCTGTGGAACTGGTCATGACTTGGCCTGTCAGGAAATAAACACCTCGCTCTGTGCTGAGCAAGCTGATGCCCAAGAGAAGCAAACCCCAAATGGAGGCTGAGCTGAATATCCTCCTGGCCACCTTCCCCCAAGTTGGGCTGGCCTGGTCTGAAGGGTCCTCAAGCCCTTTGCTAAGGCTCTTCCAAGAGTCACAGTCTCAAGGGTTGTTCCTGCCCTTCTTGAGAGCTCAGCTCAGACTGGTCTCGGGGAAACCCATTCTGGGTCACCTCCCTGCCCCATTCCACGCAGGGCTACCCCAGCTGCCACCGGTCCCCTTCCCAACATGCCCCCCACCCACTCAAGGTGGCTTGCAAGCCATAGGATACTGGGACTGAGCACTATTACTCTCCTAGCCTCCCGGCACCTCTCCTCACACCCCTCCAGCTATCTCCCTATTCACCCATCTGCTCCTCCGGAGTCATACAAAGGTGGGCCCTTTCTTCTCAGAGGCAGCCCTCATTTCTGTGCCCGGGATCCCATCTTCTCCTTCCTCCTCAGAGGCCTTGTTCCATACCTTGGCCTCAAAGGACACAGGCACCCTCTCCGTAGACCAATGTAATTGCCAGAGCCAAGAGACGGCCACCCAGATTTCGTAAAAGCTCCCCAAGCAATTCTAATGTGCAGTCGGGGGCTTGAGAACAACCTGCCTTTCAAGAAAGAGAGCAATACAATACAATACAATACAATACAATACAATACAATGCCAGGGCAATACAGTGCAATAGACCTGAATAACATAGACCAGACTATAATAGAAAACATCACAGTGCTTCCCACATTAGAAGGCTAGCTATTGTTTCTTAAAAGTTCTGTTTCAATCGTGTGCGCTATTGTATGAGTGAGAGTGGGCGTGTCATGCTAGGTCACGATGAACATGTATTTCTTGCTGTAGGTTATGGTTAAAATTTGTGTGAGTGTGTGTGTGTGTGTGTGTGTGAGAGAGAGAGAGCGAGCAAGCGAGAGAGAGAGAGAGAGAGAGAGAGAGAGAGAGACATTGCTCCAGAATCATTAAAATCTGATTCTCTTTTGCAGCCAAAATCCCTGACAGAAAAATATCTACCTCCCTGTCTTCTCTTCCTCTTGATATGGCTTCCAGAACCGCCATCCCCAATCATTCCTAAAGCTTCCTGCTGAGGTTCCACAATCCGCACCTTCCACATGCGGAGGTTCTTCCCAGACTCCGTGTCCTTCCATCTGTCTGTGGGTTCATTCAGATAAATGGCTCTCACTTCTGGAATTCTCTCTGTCCATGGAATCTGTCATCCTCTGGATTCTCCTGCCCTTTCCTGTTCTGTCTCTCACCAGCTAACCCTGCTCCTCCTGACTCTCTGATGTCTCACACTCAGTATTCTCTCAAGCTTCTATTTTTGTTCTCCCTCTTTTCTTTGCCATCTCCTCCCAGGCAGTGGCTTCAATTATTCCGTGCGTAAGACTCCAAATTTACGTTCCCATGGTTCCTTCTTTCAAGCTCCAGCTGTGTAGTTGGAGGGCTATGTGGCAGTCTCCTGGGAATGGGGGGGGAGGTTAGGGGGGGGAACATGGATGGCCTGCAATTCAGTTGCTCGCTTGACTGCATCAGGCAGGTGAGGCAAACGGGGAGGTTATTATTCCCATTGCACACAGGAAGAAACTAAGACTCTGAGAGGTCATGGTCACTCATCCAGTAGTGGAGAGGACTCTACAGTCCGTGCCTCGAGACTTCAGTCCAGAGTTCATCCCCTTCACATCATGGACTGGAACTCCACGTGTGCGAAAGCAAAGCTATGTCTGACTCATTAAACCAGAAGTTCTCAACCAAAGCTGTGTACCACAACCATTAATAATGCTTTTTATTTTTTTATTTTTATTTTAAATGCTTATTTATTTTGAGAGAGAGGGCATGCGCAAGCAGGGGAGGGGCAGAGAGAGGGAGAGAGAGAATCCCAAGCAGGCTCTGCTCTGTCAACGCAGAGCCAGACTCGGGGCTTGAACTCATGAACTGTGACATCATGATCTGAACCGAACCCAAGAGTCAGGTGCTTAACTGACTGAGCCACCCAGGCGTCCCAAGAATGCTTTTTAAAATAGAGATGGCCAGATTCTAGCTCAAACTTACTGAATTAGAATCTTCTGGGAGAGATATTTGTTTTTTAGCTTTATAGTTTGAAGAAATTACAGATGCACAGGAAAGTACACAGAAACATACAAGGAGGTTCCATGCACCCCTCACCCAGCCTCCTGCAACGTTAACATCTTACACAACATCACCCGAGCATACTGATGTTGCCCCCATCTGCATAGCTTTTCAGACCTCTCCATGAAGATGTGTACCCATCTGGGTGTGTGTATGTAGTTCTGTGCAAGTTTGTCACATGTGGCTTTGGGTAACCACCATCACAGTCAAGATACTTACCTGTCCCATCAGCATAATACTCCCTAGACCTCAGGGTTTGGAAGCTTCCCATCCCCGAAGAACCCCACCACTCCTTCTCCTCCCTCTCCTGGGAATGCACCATCATCCTCAGAGCCACCCTGGCTTGAAACTGAGCCATAATTTGCTAGCCCTCCTTTGGCTCACCGGCCCATTGCCTACTAGTCAAGAGATCCAGAAGATGCTTCCTTCATACTATCTCTCTGGCCAGTATCTTGCCTTTGGTCCTCATGCCCACCTCTACAGCACAACAGAGCCTAAGGATGCCTCTTGCTTGGGGGATGTCCTCACCCTTGGAAGGAACAGCTCATTCATCTCTTGCCTTCGCACATGTAAGAGGGGAGGGGCCAGGAGGCCTGGGTGCAGCAAGGTAGGGTGCACAGGTGGGCGAGTCAAGTTGTTCTGGTGTTAGCCACTGGGAGACGAGGGCTCACTTAGGCATCCATTCCATGGACACAAGCCAGGTGATAGCAAGTAGCCATGAGAAGCGGAGGCTGGGCCCTTTCCTGTCTCCTGCATTAAAACACAATCACCTTTAAAACTAGGCTGCCCATTTGTGACCACTCTCAGACGTCTTCCTTTACAACCACGGAACAATTAGAGTCAAGTGATCCATACGCACTGCCTTTCAGAAGTTCTAAAATGTGCTTCACAGCACCGCTCTCCACTTCTTACCACATGGTGATAAAATGAAAATGAAAATTTGCTTATTGAGATTAAATATACTTCAATTATCTGATATGTTTCAGCTTTAATTGATAACAAAACACAAATTGCCCATCTGAATTTCTCATTACAGCAATGGATTCACTGGAAAATTTACTACCTGACACCAGAGGAAACGCTAAAGATAACACAGGCTGAGTGACTCTCTGATCCTGTACCCCAGCAGTCTAGTATTTAGTATCGTGCATTATCCAAAGCACATCCAGATTCCTCATCCTACCAAAGAGCACTGGTTTTTAAACCACCTCAGTACATGGTCTCTAAGTTTGGAGAATGTTATGGGGTGGCACATATAGGTGTCAGAGGCCCTGGAATATGCACCGAAGGGAAGACGTAGCTGGTAGCGGCTGGAGAAGGAGAGAAAGAGGGGGTAAGGGCTTCAACAAGGGTTGTGGGCCACCTGGGGCATTGTGAAGGCCAATGGAACAGGGAGCAGGGCACCCAGCAAAGAGGACAGACTTTCTATAGCTCTGTTGCTGTCACCGTGTTACCTGTCCACTGGCCCCACCATCGAGACCACTGTGACCTTCACCACCACCGGCACCCTCATCACCTCCGCTATTGTCACCACCACTGCTAAGGGTGACCACAAACAGAAATGATGCTTCACAGAAAAGAGCCACTGGCGATGTTCACTATGTACGTGGTGGGGGCGGAGGTCAGGGCTATTGATCCTACGCTGTGCTAGAATGTTAGAGGAGAGAGTGAACAGCCAATAAGGAAGAGCTTGGGGACCAGGCCCCTCCAGGATGCAGAGAGGGTACACCTAGGGAGAGAACCTTCCAGAGCAGTGACCATCAAGAATCTCTCATCTCTGAAGCAACATCTCATTGAAGGAGTGGTCATGGAGAGCCTTAAAAAATGAGAACCTCCGACAGAGGCTGAACTGTCTGCTGAGGTGTCGGGCACAGAGCAGGGTGCCGGGCCCAAGGGAGTTCAGGCACTCACCATTACTGCTGTTGTCATCCACCAGGATGATCTCCTTGAGCAGGTGCGGAGGTGTGCGTTCAATGGCTGAGTGGATGGAGCGCAGCAGCACCGAGAGTGCCTCGTTGACGAAGATGAACACGATGCTCACTTCTGGCAGGCTGTCGGGGAAGGAGAGGTTGCGGCACCTGGAAAGATGAAAATCCAGGCTCTTAGATGTGTCAGTGACTCAGATGGGGTCACCCCAGGTGCTGGGCCACACCATGTCTTGGCTCCAGCTTTTCCAGAGGGCTCAGGAGCCCGGATTCTTCCCAGGGCCTCTTCTTTGATACTTAAGACAAGCCCTAAGTATGTAACAGACAGGGTCATGACCATTAAAATGGATCTGTACCACAACAGAGTCTGGATTTGTCAATGACCATCCCAGCTGAAGAGTTGTGTCATTAACACCCAAAGCAGCACCTAGAACCCAGCAGGTAGTCACGGAGTGTTTAGTAGAAGAATGTCTCAATCTCTCCACATCCAATAGGATTGAAAATGCAACTAAAGTAAAGTCTTAGTTTTTTCAAAATGGCAGACAACATCTAGGTGAAGGCAGACCTTAGATGATCTTCCTGAGGAGAGAAATATGTGCCCTTCCAGAGACTTCTGCCAGAATCCACTCTGTCTCACTGCAGAAGGCATACAGCCTGGGACTTCTCCTACCTCTCATGCATTCACTGGGATCCAGACTCCAGAAGCTGGTTGAAGCTAGAGTCAGAATCTCTAACACAAATGAGGGACAGAATGACAAGTCCCATCTCATTTCACAGGGGAGAGCACTAAGGCTCAGACAGTCTGAGTCCCTACCACGAGTCAAGACAGAATCCCAACTATGGTCTTCTCTGGTGGGGAGAGGAACACGCAACCACTACAAGCATCACCTCCATGTGCAGGAAACCATGGCAGGGGCCCTACTCAGGCCGAAACCCAACAGTATTCCAGAAGGCATGGACTCCCGTCTTCAGGACAGTTGAATGAAAGAAAAGAGCAGCAGTTATAGGCCCTGGGCTCGGAGAGGAGGCTGTCCACTCCCACCACCTGCCACTGGAGGCTCCAGAGGTTCAGGGCTGGTGACCATGGCGTATGACTCCAAAGTGGGAGGTGCAACCAGGTTAGAACATGCAATAATGAGCATAATAGCACAGAGCTTCTGCTTGTCGGCAATTAAAGTGCTGCAGGATAGGAATTGGCCTGTTCTTCCTTAATGAGGAAGGCTGCAGGATAACCAGGGCTGGCAATTTGGAGAAATCACCGTGGGGCCCCAGCCTGCTTAAGAGCAGGAGATTAATAAACTAAAATCACCGTCTCTATGGTTACCAGAAATTTACAGAAACTTCTCCCATTCTATTTCCAGCTCTCCTTCTCCCTCACCAAAGAGGGGTGGGGGGAGGGAAAGAGTTGAGCCTCTTCCCAAATCCTCTTCATACTTACAATTTTTTTTTCATTTTACTTATTTTTTAACTTACATCCAAGTTAGCATATAGTGCAATAATGATTTCAGGAGTAGATTTCAGTGATTTGTCCCCTATGTATATCCCCCAGTGCTCATCCCAACAAGTGTCTTCCTTGATACACCTCAACCCATTTAGTCCATCTGCCTACCCACAACCCCTCCGGCAACTCTCAGTTTGTTCTCTGTATTTAGGAGTCTCTTATCTTTTGTCCCCGTCTTTGTTTTTATATTATTTTCATGCTTACTATGTTAAGAAAACCACCAGGTTAACAGATTGGCATCGTAGAAGGCATTGATTCTTGTATTTAACGGAATAGATATTTATTGAGCTTCTCATGAAGCACGTGCTATTGTAGGCAATAAGAGCACAGCAGGGCGTGGACAAAGTACCTGTCCTCAGGGCACTGACACTTTGACAGGGGAGACAGGTCAACAGGGAAGCGAACAAATGATATCATTTCATACAAGCGCCGAGATGAAAGTAAGGCAGGGTAAGAGGACAGTGTTGCCTTGGCAGCTGTTCCAGAAGGAGTCGTCAGGGAAGAGCTCTGTGAGGAGGACAGGATTCATTAGACTCTTGGATGGTATGACAAAGCAAGTCGTGCAAAAGCCCGGTGGGGCCGAGGGAACAGTGCTGTGACCGGAGAGGAAGCACCAGAGGAAACTGGCTCAGGGAAATGCAGGGAAGGGATGAAGGGCGTGGGGACATGGAGGGAGGGACTGTAATGAAGGACCAAGACTGAAGGCCTCCTTAAGCTTATCAAGACCATTTCCAAAAAAATTGTTGTTGTGAGAATGATTTTTGTAACAGCCAAAGGTCAATTCCTCTGGCTAGGGCTCATTTATTTTTTCCAATGTTTATTTATTTACTTTGAGAGAGAAACAGGGTGCATGTGGGGGTGGGGGCAGAGAGAGAGAGCTCCAAGCAGGCTCCCCACCTAGCACAGAGCCTGATGCAGGGGCTCCATTTCACAACCGCGAGATCATGACCCGAGCTGAAACCAAGAGTCAGATGCTCAACCAACTGAGCCATCCAGGCACCCCTGGCTAGAGCTTATTTATATTTCTCAAGACCAGTAGCTGGCCTTTCCTTAGGCATGAAAATGGACAGAAGTATTAAAATACAACCCACTCACTAATTGCATTTTAAAAATAATACAACGTATGCCCAAACTGCTGGCACGTAACCTTTATACTATTGGTTTTTCATAAAGTTCAGTGCACAGCTGCCAGTAAGGTCAGTACAGTGGTCCATGTTCGCTGTCCCCCCCACTAACCCCACCAGCCGTGAAGACTGACCCGGTGTCTGGTAGCACTTCTCCAGAGGCTTCCTTGGACCCTCAGAGTCCCACTAGCCAGAGCTCCAGGTTGTTCGTGGGTATTCTCCTGAGCTAGGGCTTAGCCCTCTACTCCCTTCCCTTCTTCCCTTCCCTGTTTACTCCCTCCCAAGGAGACCAAGTTTAATTTCTCCCAGTGTCAGCCATGCCCACTAGACGGTTTGAACCCCCAGGGCCTGTGGGCCAACTCCTGATGGCCTTTTCATAAGCCGAATGGAAATGTTTTATTTGTTTTACAAGCTAAACTCTGCTGATCACCATTTCCTCATGAAAGCTTCCTTCGAACATGAGGTTTTTCTACGCAGACCCTCTGGAACATAACAGAACAGCTACGGTAGTGCCTCATATTGGTGCGCATTTATTGTCTGTCTCCCCGCTATAACCAAGTCCCCCAAGGCGGGGGCTTTATTTTGCTGCTGTGCTATCTCTTACCCTTAAACCAGAGTCTGACACACGGTAGGTTTTTGGAATTAAACAAAGCTAATGGGGCTACTTATTTTATACAGGTGGAAACTTTATATGCATGCCACTGACCCCAGCGTGTTCCTTTTTTTCTGCAAATCTCCTTCCTGTGTCGGAGAGTTAGGGCTTCTCTCCACCAGTGGGTCCTTCCTCCCCTGAACTTATGGCCTCAGTTCCTCACATTCCTTCTCTACCAGCTCTCAGTTTCTTTGTACTGTAATTAAGGGCTCCCTCCCGGCCAGACGTCCTGACCTCCTTAAATCTTTCTTTCCTCCTCTTCTCTCTCGGGAGCTGCTCACAGCAGTAGCTGCCCTGCCCTGGCCTCTCTCTCTCTCTACACCATGAGGCACGCTCCCTTACCCTCTGGTTTATTTGAACCTAACCCTATATATGGATGTGGCTGAGCAGAGAGGGTGAAGGGGGAGCAGGATAAGAAAGGCAAGGTGAGGGGCACCTGGGTGGCTCAGTCGGTTAGGCGTTCAACTTCAGCAGGTCACGATCTCATGGTTCATGAGTTTGAGCCCCGCGTTGGGCTTTTTGCTGACAGATCAGAGCCTGGAGCCTGCTTGGGATTCGGTGTCTCCTTCTGTCTCTCTCTGCCCCTCCCCCGCTCATGCTTTGTGTGTCTCTCTCTTAAAAATAAATAAAAGCATTGAAAAATTGAAAAAAGAAAAGAAAGACAAGATGGGGGATGTTTTTAGGGAAAGAGTGTTGGAGGGTGGATGAAGCCACCGAGGCCGGGCTCCACCCCAACCTTCCACGTGACCGGGGGTGAGTCACTTCACATCTCTCTGTGTCCCATCCCAGAATAAGGGAGGCAGAAGAAATGATCACCTAGGTGTCTTTCTCTATAAAATTCGGGATCTTCTATCTCACATGTGGTGAAAAGAAGATAGAAACAGTTTGCAAGCTGCCCCACCCTCCCCCCCAGCTCCTGGCCATCACCAAATGCCACAAGCAATATCCCCTTACTGACATCGTGATTACACAAGGTGGCCAGATGTCCTGGTTTGCCCAGGTTTTTCCCAGTTTCAGCACTGAAAGTCCCAAGCAAAGCGGGACAGTGGGGCTCCCTGAGTAGACTATGGTGTCCCTAACCTTCTTGAGGGCAGGGACAGGGTTTGCTCACTCATGAATGCCGTCCCACTACCCAGCACAGTGCCCAGCCAACAGCAGGCATGCAATCAGCATCCGCTGAATACATGGACACTACCCTTTGAAAGTGCCCAACACACAGATGCTGACCCATAGTCACCTCAACACGGAAGCAGAATTTGCTGGAGAAGGAGGTCTAAAGAAGGAGGGAGCACAGCACACTAGGCAAGATGTCCACATACCTGCTGGTCACATTTACCATCATCACTGCTGAACGCCAGACTCAGGACAGAAGCCTGCCTGCTGCAGGGCAGCCCAAGGCTTTCAAAAGGAATACACATTCAAGAACTGCTATGGAAGAGAATTGTTCCAGACCACAGCCCAGCATTTCCACTCCAGAGTCCAGCCACTTGCTACACCCACTGGCTGGCACTGGCCTCCACCAGAGAGCTCTGCCTCTGTATTCACACCACTCTCCCCCAGCACTTCTATCCTCCAGGGTCTGGCCCCCACACCCTCAGACCCCCGGAGCCTGCTCCCCACCTGCCGTGGGTGTCTGCCTCTGTACCCCCTCTTCCCCTGCTCACCCCTCCCCCCCCCAGAGACAGACCAGAGGATGTGAGAGTCAGAGGAGTCACACAGGCCTCACTGGCCTTTCGCTCCTGATGCCTCTGGAGAAAGCCTGACTGTACAAGGCCAGCTCCTCACTCATTTTGAGAAGAGGCATATTCTCCTATAAAATTAAGCCATAAAAGTTCCCCTTTTACTTTTATTCTTGTTCAAAGTCGAGCCATTTTCCACTAGAGATAAAAACAAGGCATTTCTGAGAGGGGAGTACTATGGCTGTCTAATAAGCCGGAATTGATGGTCATGATAAACTCAACTTTATCGATCTCTGCACACAGAAGGCTATGCGGGGTGGGAGCGGCTAAGTAAGGGCCTCTCGGCCGAGCTCCCAGAGACTGTTTGGAGCTGCTCATAAGGCACATTTATATCAAGAGCTTCAGTGCCACTGTTGCCTGTGAGGGACAGTGGCCAAGTAAGCGGGGCCAACCCAGGCTCCTGGCGGCCAGATGCTGCCCCAGACAGCAGCCAGATGCCTGTACGTGGCATGAGTGGATTTTCCACCTGCACATAACATCAGTGCATTCTCCCCTCCCTATGACGTCTGCAAACCCACAAGCTCCATCCGGGTGATAACTCAAAGAGGCTCCTCGACCGAGGGTCTTCCAGAATGAAGGTCAAAGTCGAATGTGAGCTGAGGCTGTCTGCCAGTGCAAGGGGTAACCAGGTCCAATTATACCAGGGTTTTGCAAGTGGAGAAGGGACCTTCCTGGACCAAGCAGCAAGAAGATGACACACCTAGGTACCCACCCCCTGAGGGTACCCCCGCCCCTCTTCTTTCCCAGGTTTCTCCCCTGTAGCCATGGTCAGCACATAAGGGTTCAAGGATACCATTAACCACCGAAAACATAAACCTTGGGACACTGCCTTCTTGGCCCTTTGAGGCCATAGTATCCTCACCCCAGCCTCTCCCCTCCTACCTGCACCCACAGGAATTGCTTGATCCTCCTCTGGCCTCACTTGGGTACACTGTTGGCATCTCCTAGATCTTTCTAGATTAGATAGGCTCCCAGGCTTACCAGCGTCCAGTCTGCTGGACTTAATGAACCCTAAAGATGAGGTCAATGTGGGGATTCTCATTGAGCGTGAGGCCAGTCAAGACTTTCACTCCCTCTGGCATCTATATCTCCATGACCTCCATAGCTTAGAGACTGCGCAGTGCTTGCCAGCCCCACTGCCCACGGACCCCACGTAGAATATTTGGAAATCATAATAGTAACAATTTCCATTTTCTGAGTGCTCATGATTTGCCATAAACCATGCTAAGAGATGTAGGGATATTTTTATTCTCCCTCCCCCACTTATTCCTTTTTACAATCCTATATGGTAAATATCTTTATCCCCATTTTACAGATGAGGGAACTAGAGCTAAGGCAGTAAGTTATTTTCCAGGGCTTAAATCTGCTTCATTTGTCTCCAAAGCCTACACTCGCAATCCCTGCTAAACTAGGGTCTGTATCTCCCTTCCTACTCCCACCCAGAGATGTGTCTGGCGAAACAATGGTGTTGTGACAACTCAGATACGTGGTTGGAGGTGGAGGGTTGTGCAAAATATATGTCACTCCAGGCTGCCAACTCTGATGAAAGAGGGAGAGGAGGCAGTGTGTCTAGTAGGATGATGGGGGCAAATATGATAAAACCCTGCTGGGCACCTGAAGCCTAAACTCTTCCTGTTGCCTTGTTCCCATTGGGATAAACAATCCCAGTGACTCCTTGTATAAAGGCATCTGGGTCTTCTGTCCTATGGCTTCATCACTTGACTCATAACTTATGGGACCAGAGACTGAGTCCTGAGCCCCAAGTAGCTACCAACAGCCTGGCTATAGCATACAGGGCAGCCTCACCCAAGACTGTGTGTGGCCAGACCTGGCAATACTGAAGAAGGACCAGCAACCCATCAAGCCCTCTCTCATGGGAGGGGGGAGGGGTGTTGAACGTGAGATGCCCCAAGAAGGCAGGAGGCAGGAGTCTGGAGCAGAAGAAGGATGGAGGTGGAGGAGGGCATTGTCAGTGAGCCGGAGACACAGATGGTCACAACTAGACACAAAAGTCTAACAGCGAGCCAAGACGATGCAGACTTGGGCCTGTCTGGGATGCCTTAAACCACGCGGCCCTCTTCCACACCTGAACACATGGCTTCTGATTGTATGATCACGTGACTGCGCGTGAACACCAACCTACAAAGAACCCCACGCCTCCGTGGTTGCTGAGTGAGCTCAGTTCCTTGCTCTGAGAGTGCACACAAGACCTAGTAAAGAGGGGCCCGGTGCGATTCCTGGGCCGGAATCAGATGCCCCATTAGATTCTCCCAGCATCCTTCACTCTTCTTGCATGCCACTTACACGCTATTGCAATGTGTTTTTCTGTGATTATTTAACAAACAGCAGTGTCTCTGCTAGACTATAAACCACATGAGGTCAAGGCGCCTGGACAGCTTAGTAAGTTGAGTGCTTGACTCTTGATTTTGGCTCAGGTCATGATCCCAGGGTCATGGGATCAAGTCCCGTATTGGGCTCTGTGCTGAGTATGGAGCCTGCTTAAGGTTCTCTCTCTCTCTCTCTCTCTCTCTCTCTCTCCCTCTCTCTCTCTCTCTCTCAATCCCTCTTTCCCTCTGCACCCCTTTTCTGTTCATGCTATCTCTCTCTAAAATTAAAAGAATATTTAAAAGTAAAAAAATTCAACTACATGAGTATAAGACCACATCTGCTTTACTCACCAGGCATTCCTAATGCCTCACACAATGGTCAGCACAGCGCAGAAACTCAGAAACCACTGAGCTCTGGCTCAATGAATGAATGAATGAATGAATGAACGAACAAACAAACAAACAAACAGATAGGTATTTGAACGATGAGCAGTAGAATTAATTCAGACCCATGAAAGCCCTGTGGGTGGGAATTCTACCAGGACCTGACCAAACCAGAATCACCGAGTTGAACATATACTCCCTGACTGCACGCTGTATGAGTTTCCTAACACTCACAGAGTTGCTGTAAAAAATCCTTGTAAACTTGGTGACTTAAAACAACACAAATGTATTATTTCACAAAGAAGGTACAGAGAGTTTGGTAACTTGCCGCAGGTCAGCCATTTTGTGAACAAGAGACCTGGTCTTGGATCCCAAGTTTCAAACATCACTTTATAACCTAAGCAGAAACTCCATCTGTTTGTATGTTACGTGGATTCTCTTATCCTTCAAAAAGCCAAAGGGGTAAATGGAGGCAGGCAGGGTCAGGATAGCCCAGAGGCTTCTGGGACCTGGCAAGGTGCCACATCTGGCTCAGCTGTGGAAGAGACAGCAGACACCTGAGAACTGAGAGCTTTAACAGTCTGCAAGGCGAGACAAACAGGCCCATCTGATCAGGGTACAGATTTTGGCAACGAAACCGGGGACAGGTAGACCACTAAGTAGATGCGATCACCAGAGCGTCCCGCTTTCATCCAGAGGGAGAACTTCCACAAACATCTTTCAGGTGATTATACCAACTGAAGGAAAGGATCTGCTCTATCAGATGTTGATTATAAGTAGGACAAGAGGGAAAAGAGTCATTTGAAATGTAAACACCCGACAGGAATCAGGGAATACATTTATTCCTAAAACATCTTACTGGAAACCTGGGGAAAATAGACTCCCTGGGGCTACATGGACAGTTGCCCAGGGAACAAGTAGGCTGGCTCTGGTGAAGACCGAGCGTCTCCATGTGTAAGTCTGTTGGTCAACAGGTCTGGCCCATGGCAAGGAGAATGCAGGGTAGGGGCAGGTGGGCCCTTTAGGTCAGAAAAAAGAGTATGGGCATCTTTACTCTCCAGAAGAGCCTGGCTCTGGCCTCTGATGCCCAGAACTCTGGAGCTGGGGAGAAATCCTTTTATCTGACATGCCCGGCCCTCCTCTCACCTAGTGCTGGGGCTGGCTCATGTGGCTCCTTGTCCACACAGCAGTCCTCCAAGCAGTTAAGGTCATGGTCATGTCGCCCTAAGCCATTTCTTTTACAAATCAAAGACCCAGATGATACAAGTAACACAAAATTAAATGGCAGCTATTATGTGTCAGGCCGTGTTTTAAGAGGTGTGTACTCAGCCTTCGTATTACCATCTCTAACTTGCATATAGGAAACTCAGGCATAGAGAGGCTGCAGAACTTGCTGGAGGGCAATCAGCTCGTAACAGTACTCTATACTCTAAGCAGAAACTGCATCTGTTTGTCATATTACCCACTTCCTCTCCTGGCTTGTTCTCTGAACATTCTCTTCTTTCTCTATATCCCTTAAAATCCAATTCCGCAGTTGTGATCGGAGTGGCAAAACAGACAAAACTATCACCTCCCCTTTTTAAGACATTATATTTCTATTAATATACCTCAAGATTCTATTATCTTTAAGAACAGCCCACAAGATACTACTGGCCCATAATGAGCCTAATATTAAGAATTAGAACTGTTTTCCCAGAGTGCTTTAGTAAAGGAGTCTTCCCCCCCCCCCCCCAACTGAGTGTGCTTAACATCTTCGGTGTACTAGCAGAATCGTCACTAAGGGTGATCCAGCTTCACCCTGAGGCTGGCCTCCTGGAGGATCTCTGGGTCACCTCCATAGAGCCAAGATCCCAGACTAGAAAACTCACCTAGGCAGAGGAGGGCAAGGGTGTCCAGGCAGTGTCCTAACAGCCCAAGACCCAGGTAAAAATACTGGTTCTGCCGCATACCACCCGTGGGGACTTGAACACGTTTCTTACCTTTGCAAATAGTATTCTCCTAAATAAAATAGAAATAATAATAATAATTACCTTTGAGAGATATGAGGATCCGTTAAATTGGAAAATACACATTAAGGGGCACCTGGGTGGTGCCCAGTGGCTCAGTCGGTTAAGCCTCCGACTTCGGTTCAGGTCATGATCTCACAGTCTGTGGGTTCGAGCCCCACACTGGGCTCTGTGCTGACAGCTCAGAGCCTGGAGCCTACTTGGGATTCTGTGTCTCCCTCTCTCTCTCTGCCCCTCCCCTGCTTTGCTCTGTGTCTTAAAAATAAAGAAACGTTAAAAAATTTTAAAAACAAAAAGAAAGAAAATACGCTTTAAGCAGTTTGCAAGCACCTGGCCCCCAGGAAGCAAGCAAGTGGTGGCTCTTGGTGAAAATCAGTAGCCCCTGGGTAGCAACTCCCACATGGTCCAGCAATTATGATCTCAGCCACTCCCCCTAGGCCCTTCCGTCTTGTCCCCCAGGACTAGCTACATAATATGGGGGGTCCAGTGCAGAAAGAAAGGCTGATGGTAACATTATTCAGAATTTTAACACGGTGACAGTAGAGCATGAAACCAAGCACAGAACCTTCCCTGCCTTCCTCGGAGCCTGTGCAGCAGGCTGCACACATAGGAGTTTCCTAATGCGAATATTGCTGCTGGGAGAAAACACTACAGACATAGTGGCTTAGAACAACACACATTTATTATCTTATAGTTCTGGAGGTGAGAAGTCTGACGCGGGTGTCACGGGGCTAACATCACAGTGTTGGCAGGCCTGTGTTCCTTTCTTGAGGCTCACAGTGATGATCTGTTTTCCTGCCTCTTTCCAGTACCCTGCATGCCTTGGCTTCCGGCTCTTTTCCATCTTCAAGGCCAGTGACAGCTGCTGGAGTCCTTGTCACACGCCAGCCCCTGGCTCTGACTCTTCAGCCCCTCTTTTCCACTTTTGAGTGCCCCGTGATTACACGGGGCCCATCCAGATAAGCCGAGAAAATTTCTTTATTTTAAAATCAGCTGATGGACAGCCCTAATCCCGTCTGCAGCCTTAATTCTCCATTGCCATGTGCCATTCCATAGTCAGTGGTTCCAAGGATTAGGGCATGAGTGTCCTTGGGAGACCATTATTCTGTTTATGCTACACACCCATGAAGCCAGCCGTGCCGGGTCCCAAAGTCCAGAGATCTCAGATGTGTGTCTAGAGTTTGCACCAGGGGGACCCTACAGCCCTCCAGTCCATACTTGCAAACCTGCGGCCACACCCCAGTGATGGCAGCAAACACCCACAGCCGCCTTGGGTGGGCGCTAGCCTGCTTCTAGGCGGACTGGCTCCATGCTGCATTCTCTCTCTGCTATAATCTCATCCTGATCCTTTTTACTTGAATGTTCATCCAGGACCTCTCCAGATCAGCACCAGGGCTCATGTGTGTGTGTGTGTGTGTGTGTGTGTGTGTGTGTGTGTGTCTGTCCCAGTCGTTCCCTTCTGGGACCACAGAAAATAGTCTAACTCCCTTTAATCATCCCCTCATGCCTTGGCTTCAAGCTTGAGCCTGCTAGTCAACCCAAAAGTCAGTCCACCCTATTCCTGGGAGTGAGGGACAAAGACCTGGGGTGGGGGGGGCAGTGGAGAGAAAGGTGACATCACTACTGACGGACTCAGGAGCCTCTGACACTCAACCAGCAAGAGGCCAGAGGTAGTACCTGCTGGACGCTCTGCCTTGAAGTACCTTGGAGGTAGGCAGGTTGCCAGGGCAACTCCAAGACTCGAAGCTTGACACCCAGAGCTCCCCCTCTCCTGCCCACATCTGCATGTCCACTGGATCAGGCACTCATCCCTTACACTTTCCTGGCTCCTAGTCAGAAATAACAACCACTGCCTGCAGGGAAGGTTGAGGTGTGCACCTGCTGTTGCTGGGGAGGGGGCCTTCCCTTACTCCTCTGCCCTGAGCTGGAGAGTGGCTCCAATCCCCCATGATCCTCCTTTGCCACAATCACAACCCATCTTCTCAGTGTCTCCCCAAAGATGCTGCCTCCATCCTCTCTATCCCTCAGGCAAAAACTTCCCTGATCTCTTTCTTATGCCCCCATGTTCCAAAAAAATTGATACTTCATCTACATGCAGCAAAATTCACAGATCTAAAGTGAACTTGATGAGTTCTGACAATGCATATTCCTATGGAGTCCACACCCCAATAAGACTTGTTTATTCCCTTCTCTCTTTTCACGCCCCCCCCCTCCCTAGGTTGTTTTGGAGGCTACAGACGAGGAGGAGGAGGGTGGACACAGTGAGGTAAGAGCACACAGGGAAAGTCACAGGAATGTTTGGAGCTCGCCTCTGGGGATGTGAGGGGTGGAGCAAAGCCCAGCCAGGATGGGAAGCAACCTTCCTTCCCTCAATCCTGAGGCCTGGGTGCCTTTCCAACCTAGAAAGTAAGAAGGCATAGCCCTGCCCAGATCTGCCAAAGGCCCCTCACGGGGTGAGGTCTAGGAGGATCCCCAGAGGAAGGTATCAATGCCCTGTCTCTTCTGGGTCTTCTTACCTGGATGGCCAAGGGCCTACTCAGCTCCTGTTAACAACAATAAAGACAGAAAGAATGGTGTGTTGATTTCCCCCAAAGCCAAGTTTCCTCGAGCCTGGAGGAAATCTGTCCTTGCCCTGTCCAGGTGAGGCTAATAAAACTGCCACACTTCTGGTTCCCATGTCCTTCCTTTCCCAGGGGAGGGCTGTCACACTTGCTAAAGGGAAGCTCCTTGCAGATGCTTCTCTGGGTCCTGCCTCTCTGCTACACACAGAACAGGGCTTCTGTGGGCCATCAAGTCCAGCCCCTGACTTACTACAAACCTGTGGGAAGGACTCCTCTTCAGGGAGGCCAGGAGATGGTCAACAAGCTTTCTGATCACATGTCCTGCTCTCTCACCACCTTCCATCTGGATTCCCGCTACAGTGTTAGCTCCTTCAGGTTTCTCTGATGCTTTACTGGGTGCCTGGCACACACTTGGAGCTCAATAAATGTGCGTTGGATGACTACATCAATAAAGCCTAGTAACAGGCTGGCTGGGCTTTTTTTTTCTTTCTGGTTACATCTTCTGCTGTGTATAAGGCCCTGAGTATAATATGGTCCTTTCAGCCAGGTGGCAAAATGGGTCAGATTACATCTTGTGGCACCAAGAAAGGAGACAAAATAAGGGACCGGCCAGAGATGATGGAAGAGCGGGTGGGGCAGGATTTGGAACACCCACATTCGAGTCCAGGAATGAAGCCAAACATAACGTCAGGGTTAGAACTTGGAAGAACAAACCCAAGACAAACAGCAAAGTGCAAAATCCAAGGACACCTCCAGGGGCAGAAGTCCCCAAGGGCAAACAGCAGGAAGGGACAAAGGCACTGAGAATGAAGCAAGACCCACCTGGCCTGATTCTTCTGGAGACTGTCCCTCGCACGGTGCTTCCTCTCTGCAGATACTACCCCACCGCAACCCACCCTACCTCAAATTCCAACATTACCTGTGACAGAGGCATTGTTCTCTATCTTGATAACAGATTGTGTGTTCACCAAAACAAATTTTCCAGTATTTAGAGAAGACTTTCCTGACTCAGACGGACTGATCAGCCCAGGGCTACACACTTTAAAACAGTATTCCCATGAGAGAGTCACAAATTGACACCTCAAGGTGGTAAGCACGGTGGGGTGGCAGTTACAAACACAAATTCCAGGGCCAGACGACCAGCGTTCAATCCCCAGCTCTGTCACTAGTGAGAAAATCTGCTCGTAACAGATTTTCTCTCTCCATGCCTCAGTTTCTCTTCAGTAAAATGGAAACTAATAATAATACTGTCAAATAATAAGATTGGTCTCTGTCCCTGGTTTCTGCTAATATTTGGTCTTTGACCTAGTTCCTGACATGGAGATCCTAAACGCTTTGTCATTTCCTGACTGAAAATCACGTTTGACAGAGCTCCCAAATCCCTTAGAATTTCCTGGGTGATAGGAGCATCTTTTTAACTTATTTATTATTTTCTTTAATATAATTTATTGTCAAATTGGCTAACATACAGCGTGTATAGTGTGCTTGGTTTTTGGGGTAGATTCCTGTGGTTCGTCACTTACATACAGCACCCAATGTTCATCCCAACAAGTGCCCTCTTCTGTGCCCATTGCCCATTTTCCCCTCATGACACCCCCACCCCCGCTATCAACCCTCAGTTTGTTCTCTGTATTTAAGAGTCTCTTATGGTTTGCTGGTAGGAGCATCTTTTGATCTAATAAGGTGACTCTCGGTGGGCTCCAAATGAGGGCTGGTCACCAGAAAGACCAAACCATAATTAGGAGTTTGAAACTTTCGGCCTAACCTGCCCACCCAATCTTCTGAAGAGACGAGAGGCGCTGGAAACGTAGTTAATAATCGTTCATGCCTACGTGATGAAGCCTCATAAAGTATGGGTTTCGGAAAGTTTCCAGGTTGGTGGACACATCCACGTTCCAGGAAGACGATACACCCCAAGTCCACAGGGACAGAAGCTCCTTTGCAAGGGACCCTCCCAGGCCTCACTCTATACACCTCCCCACCAGACTGTTATCCGTATCCTGTACCACATGCTTCATGATCAACCACTACATGTAAGTATTTCCTCCAAGTTCTACTTTCTAGCCAGTTGGTCAGAGGCACAGGTGATAACCTGACACTTGTGATTGTCCTCTCAAGTGAGGGCAGGGTCGTGGGACTGAGCCCATAACCTGTAGTGATGACTACCACGGGTAGATAGTGGCAGAACAGAATGGGATTGTAGGGCCCCCAGCTGGTGTCACAGAATCGGTTGGTGTGGAAAAACCCAACACATCTGGTGTCAGAAGTATTGTGAGCAAGAAAGCAAAGAACACTGTGTGTTTCCTAGACAGGTACCTACTCCAGAAGGTTACTGCAACGAGTCAGATAGTTAAAACAAATAAAGTGCCAAACACATCCCTGCAAACATGGCTCAAGCTATATAAATGTTTGCAAACGTAATTTGAAGTACGATGATAGTAAAGGCATCAGAAAAAATGTTTCCAAACGGAGTTAAACAGGATAAGCTGAGCTATGACCTTATTATGAGCCAGGAATGGTCTTAGGGAAGTTAACGGACAAAGAGGGGCACTGTTTTACCTAAGCACACCCTTGTTTGGAGTGGTCCCCCAAAAGCTCTCAGATCTTCAGTGTGTGTCTCGCATGGGGTCTGAAGTAGAGCTGGACAGAGCGCCGCTAAGCACATGCATAAAGAGGAACTGCATTCTTAAAGCCATTGCAGAGAGGATGGCTGGGGGCTCACTCAGAAGGCTCAGCCCTACCTTTTATCAAGGATTCCATGTTTTCTTCTATAAAAAGTCACCGCGCCTTACAGGGGAGGTGTGGATGCTCCAGGAACTATATAGCTTTGTGCAAAGGGAAGGTCTTCCTGTTGGGATTATCGCTCCCTTCCAGCGACTCAGAATTCTGCCCACTCAGAGACCTTCAGAGATCCTTTCTCAGCAAACTCCGGAAATCCAGGCTGGACTGGCTCCCAAAATGTGCCTCCTCCAGAGCATGCTTGCAAGGCAAGCCTGCCCTTCTGAGAAAGGCCGTGTGGCCTCTGTCCCCTCCCTCCTCCAACATCCTGTTTCCCTCCCATGGAAGCAGGAAGGAGCAGGGCACCTCTCCCAGGGAAGGGTTAAGGTGCTCTGGCATCAGTTGGCTCACAACAAGACAGCTGTGGGCTACCATCAAAGACCAGGATATGGCATCTGGATACACAGGTTCGAGTCTCGGCTCAACTACTTATCCAACTGCATGACCTCAGACATATCACTCATATGCTTTCTGTTCCTCAGTTTCCTCAACCCCGAATGGGAAGAATATGCCAGTTCCTTCCCTACCTCCACTTCAGTTTGGTGTGGTCAAAAGGGGAAGGGTGTTCTCAACAAGTCAAAACCCTTGTAAATACCAGTCTTTGTTATAGTCGTGTTGCAGTCTATAAGATCTACCCTTTCCTTTAGCTTCCTTCTTATTTCCCTTTTAATGTGGAACCAACATGTATTGAGCTGGGCCAGAGTGTTGCATCAGAGCTGGCTGCAAAAAGTCTGCAGCTCCTGTGCTTCCAAGATCAAGGCCAAGACCCCTGCAGGAGTCCTGGGTCCCCGACTCCTCTTGAGGACTCTTCTTCCAGAGTGCCTAGGTTCTGCCCACATCAGACCTACTTCTCCACAGCCCCAGGATAGTCTCTGCAGCACTCCCAGAGGGCTGAGACCTTGTGGCATGGAGATAACATCACCTTCAGGATATTCCCAGGATTCAACCCCACCCCGCACCTGCCCACTGCCATCATGGTCCAAGCCACCATTGCCTCTCTCCACTTGGCGATGCTGAAGCCTTCTAACCGGACTCCCTGCTTTCTCCCCAGCCCTTTCAGTCTGTTCTCAACACAGCAGCCACAGGGGCCTTTGAAAATGGCAATCGGAGCATATTACTAGTCTGCCCAAGCTCTTCCCTTGGATTCTCATCTCATAGAGACGAAGGCACACCCCTTGCAGCAAGCAGCCTACAAAGCCCTTCCCCAGCAATTCTCAGCCTGGGCTGCACCCTGGAATCACATGAGAGCACAATAGGGATACAGAGTGTCATCTCTGGAAACTCTTTATCTAATTGGTCTAGGGTGTGGCTCTGATATCAAGATTATGTTAAAGCCCTAGGAGTTGAATGTGCAGTCAAGTTTGAGAACCACTGTGCTACTTGATCTGCTTCCTGTTGCCCCTCTGCCCTCATCTCCAACTACGGCCTTCTGGCTCACTCTGGTCCAGACACATGGGCCTCGTTTTTCTTTTTCAGACATGCCAAGCATACTTCTACCTCAGGACCTTTGCACTTGCTCTACCTAGAAAGTTTTTGCCCAGGTATCTGCATGGCTGGCCTCCTCAACTCTTCTGGATGTTTGCTAACATGTCACCCTCCTGGTGAAGCCTTTTCTCTCCACCTCACTAAAACTCAACATTTCCTCCTATTCCAGGAAATCTCTAGCTCTGTCTTCAACTTCCTATCTCTTCATGGCATTTGCTACCATCTAACATGGTACATATTTTACTTTTTAAAAAAAAATTATTTGGGAGAGAGAGAGAGAGAGAGAGAGATAACAAACAGGGAAGTGGGGCAGAGGGAGAGACTCTCAAGTAGGCTCCATGCTGGGGCTCAATCCCACAACCACGAGATCATGACCTGAACCAAAATCAAGAGTTGGATGCTCAACCCACTGAGCCACCCAGGTGCCCCTGTTTTATTATGTGTCCCTGCCCATCTAGACATGCAAGCTCTGTGAGGCCACTGATTTCTGTCTGTTTTGTTACTGCACTTTCCCTGTGCCTAGGCTATGCTGGCACATAATACATGCTCAGTAAATATCAGTAAATATCCTTTACATGAATATATACTCTTCTAGCCCCCTTGTAGATCCCCAGCTGTTCTTTCTTCCCTGGAGCCCAGCCAGGTAAACACCATACTCAATTATACAGTATACAGCAGGTGCTCATTAAATGTCCATGGAACTGACCTGAACTTTCCTCCCTAGAAAAACATAGCCTCCAAACCCAGCAGCAAGATTTTTCATAAAAATGCCAGATACATGTTCACTGTGGTTTGCAGCTTTAAGAAAATTTTAAAAATAAGGAGAAAGAGGGGGAAAGAAGGAATGGGGGGAGCTCACAAAAGTTAATGAGATTTTCTCAGCTGTGGTACGTGCCCACACTTTTAATAATTAGGAGTAATAAAAATTCTAACTGAACCTTAAAGGAACATCTTCTGTAACAAAGAGAGAAGTCAAGACAGACTTCTGTGTCGGGCATAATGACTTGTTAGCCCTGGAAGATGGATAGACTTTAAAATACTAATTTATAGGAAAAAAATAATTGTTCATAAAAATGCAACTAATTGGGTTAAAATGACTTATTAACAAGAACACTGGATGATTCTAAAGCCCACAAGGAGTAAATTAGGTTGTTAATCCTCAACATCTCTAAGGAATGAAGCTCTCCCCCTGCTTAGCAAACGGAGAAACTGAGGCTGAGGGAGGAGGAGAGTGACTTGCCAATGAACGTCAAGGGCACAGACCCTGACTGAAGTAGGAGAGGGACCCAGGAGTCCCAATGCCCTGTCCCGTCCTCTATCCCCAGCACTGTGGTGACCCCATCTCCCCACAGGCAGGTCAACAAGGGCCCAGCCACTGACTCTGCTCACCCACTGGGTCTGAGGTCAGGCAGGGGCCGGTCGAGGGGCAGACGGTCACTGAGGTAGGCGTTGTAGCCGTAGTACTGGAACTGCTTCAGGGCCATGCGCCGGCCTTCAGGGCTGAGCTCCTGGCCCCAGTGTGCAAACAGAGAGGAGTCTGTGAAGGGCTCAGCCTCTGCCTCCTCAGGCTTGGCGGGAGCCTCTGGAGAGAGAAGGGACAAGGAGACAGCGGGTCAGAGTGCACCCTTGCAAATGCCATGACAACCCCTTTCCCTTCCTTACCATCACCTTGCGTAAAACAATCTTCTCCCCGTATCTGGGAGCTGTGGGGAGGACGGACTGGAGTCTTCATGCTTCCTCAAACTCATGTATCCACCCATCCATCCATTCGTCCATCCAACAACCACTAGGCACAAGGGATATAGAAATACATCCTACAGGGTCTACCGGGATGCTGACGGATGTGATCCTGATGCCCCATGGCTTCAAGTCAGAACTCCCTTCTTTCTCAGTCTGCCTCCCCACCAGAGATGCTAGCCTTAGCCCTCAGAGTGGGCTTCCGCTTCTCCTTCCCAAGACTGCACCCCCACTCCCTGCCGATCCTGGACTGGCCCCATACCTGGGTCCCCCAGCTGGCTCTGCTCCCCTTTCCAGCTCTTGCCAGCCCACCTCCCTCTCCACTGTCTGATCTGCTATGGGAAGCCTGACCCCACCAAGCGCCATCCATCTGGCTCCAAGGACCTCCAACCAGACTGCCTCCTGCTGCTTCCAGCCTGTGCCTACAGAATAGGGTACCACTGGCACAGCGGACAGCCCCAAATCCCCAGTCACCCATGCGCTGTTGCCACTGCTCATTGGACCCCTGGTAGACTTTGTAAGGGCAGCCCCCACACCAGGTCAAGGAGAGCGCATGGTTTCCCTGGAATTTTCCTAAGAAAATGAAGGGGACATTATTACCTATAAGAGCAGAAGCTTTGAATTCACACACACACATGGGTTCAAAGAAATCCCTGCTCCACTGTTCACTGGCTACATGGCCACATGCAAACACTCAGCCTCTCTGTTCCTCGACTGCCCCATTTGTAATGCAGGCATACTAACAGCTACCCATGCCACCTCCCCTTCCCCACCAACAGGATCTGAGAGGATTGCATACAATAATGCACGTTCAGCACTGAGGCTGGCCTAGGTCTCAGAAACAGTGCCCACTAATTGGTAACCAGCATGACACAGAGCAAGGGGAGCCTGGCAGGGCATTTAAATCTTTCTTTTATGGGGGCAAAAGGTAGGTCTTTCCATGACATAGGCTGATGGATCAGGACCTGGGACTTAATTTAAGGGTCATTTAGTCAAGGTCAGAAATTAGAGGAATTGGACAGAGATGCCAAGCCCACTGGATGGTGCCCTCCGTGCTCATACACATGATGTTACTGAGAGATGGTGCGGAGAGTCTGGAAATGAGACAGAGACCAAAAGGAAGAAGAAGCAGGTTAGGGACAGAAGAAGCAGGCTTGGGATACTTACTAATGACCCCTTGGCCATCCAGGCAGGCTTGGGACATTTGCCAGTGTCCCCTCAGCCATCTGTATGAAGCCAGTAGGTGTATGACACACCTATGCTGGGTCACTTAAAGGCACAGAGACAGACAAGGGTCTAGGACTGCAGAGTCTTCAAGGTTGGGGAGCTCGGAGCTGCGGACTGCAGTTCTTACTGTCACCTCCTCTTGGGGGGAGCTCTCAGACATACCCTAAACCGGAGGTACATGCATCTCCTGGGATAACCCTCATGGTTGACCCCCACTGAGTGCTTTCCATGCATCAGGCTCTGCTGTGAACATTTTCCCTGTGTCAGCTCATTGCGCCCTGTGTGGTGGGAACTATCACTATTTCCAAGTCACAGGGGATGAAAGTGAGGCACAGGGAAGATGAGAAACTTGTCCCGATCCACTCAGGAGGAGGTGAAGTCATGGAAGGTCAATCCCGGGAAGTCTGTCTCCCCAGGCAGTGGTCCTAACTGCGGCACCACCCTCCCTCTACAGGACAATGGGCTGGGTCACTCAGGCCTTCCAAAGACTGAACGCAGCACACCAATTTTCCTTAAAGACACAGAAGGCAACTCAGATACACAAGACAGATTAGGATCTAATAAGGAGTAAAATGTGAACTGCGTGTGCATTTCTATGACAAAGCAAGTGTTTTTAGTATGGTGCTGGCCACTGCAAGTTCCACGCCAGAACTCAGGGCACACCTGCTCTCCCCTATGAGGCATGTGTGAAGGGAAGCACAAGGCTTACGTGATGGTCAAGGTCCTCACCAACCCTAAAGATATAAGACTCATTCATGTGGAATGTTGGGGGTAGTAAAAACCTCAATCAGTGAACCAACTGAATCATAGGGTATTGAAGAGAAATGGCGTTTTACTGCTCTCACATACCTAAGTGGATATTACCAAGTAAAATGAGACCAGTTAATGAAAAAATTATGATTCACAATTAGACCTGTGTTGCATAAAAATGTATTATAAACACATTAAAGTCCTCGGTTCCACCACATGCCCCTGTCTTTTCGCTCAGCATGGGTATAAACCACAACAAACTGGAGAGCAGGGGGTCTTGAACGATAAGCCGGGGGCACCGCAGCGGCAGGAAGACCTCTTCGTTGAATTCCCGCCTGGAGCCAAGCCCTGTGCTGGCCCATGGTTTTACCCCAGGTCATCTCTGTCTTGCTCACGGGTGTGCCCTCCATGAGGGCAGGCTGACATCTATTTTGTTCCCTGCTATACCCCCAACACAGTACACAGCTCTTGTGAGGGGCTCAATACATCATATTAAAATAACTTAGTTGAGGCGCCTGGGTGGCTCAGTTGGTTAAGCATCTGACTCTTGGTTTCAGCTCAGGTCATGATCTCACGGTTCTTGAGTTCAAGTCTGAATTCTGAGCTGACAGTGCAGAGCCTGCTTAGGATTCTCTCTCTCTCGCCTCTCTGCCCCTCCCCCCCAATATAAATAAATAAAACTTTTTAAAAGATAAAATAAGTTAGTTGAAAAGCACCCTGTGAGGTTAGTTATTAGACATGAGGAAACCAAAGATGAAAACGTTAAATGACCAATCCAAAGTCATCCAGTTTGTCAGGGGCATTGAAGATGGTCTGGCTCCCTCCAAACCTCACTTTCTTCCCTCTAGGTCACGAATGGCAAACTATAGTCTGAGGGCCAAAGCTGGCCAACCACCTATTCTGTAAATACTACTTTGATGGAACACAGTCTCATCCACGAGCTTACATATTATCTACAGCTGCTTTAGAGCTACAAGGGCAGAGTTGAGTACATACAACAGAGCCTATGTGGACTAAAAAGTCGAAAATACTCAACTATCTGGTCCTTCAAGAAAATGTGTGATCTGCATCTTATACCAGACATCCAAAGTACTGGTTGCTGGGTTGAGCATCTGACTCTTGATTTCAGCTCAGGCCATGGTCTCAGGATCGTGGGATGGAGCCTCTCATTGTGCTCCATGCTGAGTGTGGAGCCTGCTTAAGATTCTCTCTCTCTGTCTTTCTCTCTGTTTTTTTTTTCTCTCTCTCCTCCTCTGCCTGTCTCATTTGCTTATGCTCTCTCTCTCAAAATAAAAAAAAAAAAAAGAGAGAGTAGTGTCAGAATCCTGGGGTTTATACTCAAGATCTACCATTTACCAGCTGGACTAGCTTACCTGCACCTCACTTTCTTCATCCAGAAAATGTCATTGATCATAACAGTAACCTTTTCAGAGAGCATGAGTGCATACTCAATGAGATGTTCCAAGTAAGGAGCTTGTCACAGTGCCTGGCACATAATACATGTTGGCTCCATAAAGGTTAGTTACGAAGGAACCTCAAGGCCCCACAGCCCCACTAGGGTGCTTTTCCAAAAACGCCTCTTGAGTTCAGATACATGGCCCTGCCCTGAGGTCCCCAGCTCTGAAAGATATTGTTACTGTCTAGCCCCCAGTTGAAGCTTTTCCACGTCACCTACAAGTGGCCTACCCTTAACTGGCCCTAGACCATCTCCCTTCTCTCTCCGGTAAGAAAGCAATCCTACATGGTCCTCAGCAAAGGAGGACCATCTTTGACGTGTTATTGCAACGGGCAAGGAGGCTCCAGGGAGGTACCTAGGCTGGGACCTCTGCAAGGGTCCAGGGGCATCTGGACACATCTGGTGACGGGCCAGACCAAGGGCTGTCTGTCAGAGAAGAATGAGACACCTCTTAGGAGCAGACTTGGGCTATACTGGGAGTATAACGTTTTCTACTGGGGTCCAGACCTCCTTGGGCACACCTGACCAACTGAGGGGTGACTCAGAAGAAGTATATGTCCAGATGGCTGAGCGCTCCCCAAGGGGAGCTCATTTATGGCAGAGACTGAGTGGGGCACAGTGAACTCACCCTGGTGGCATAGCCAGAGTTTAGAGTTTTTTGAGTACGGCACAAACCCTGTAATCCCAGCCCATTCCTCGCCAGCGCTGATGCTTGTCTGGGTCCTAGGGAGAGCTGCCTGACAGGGAACACAGAGGCCATACACCAAGACAGCCACACCTAGGACCCGACAGGCACCCGTGTAACTCAGAGGGCAGGGAGACCTTCCCCCTCCTCCCTGCACTATGGGCTCTGTGGCATGGGCAGGAGGGGAGCCCCAGTAGGGCATGAGCAGACCCACAGTCTGGAGAGACACTACCATGCTATGCCCCTCTCTGCACAGTGCCCTCCAATAGCCAACCGTCTCCTCAGCGTGAAAGACCGAGTCCCCACTAACGCCTACAAGGCCCTACAAGGCTGCCTGTGATCAAACCCTGAGAGCCTCCAGAGCTCACCCCCTACCACTGCTCCTGTCTTCCCTAGTCCAGCCACACCGGCAAGAGTCACCCAGCATATCTCACCTCAGAGCCTTTGTTCTTGGACTTCCTTCTACACCCTTACAGCTAACCCCCCTCACTTCCTTTCCACCATTACTCGGCTGTCATTTTCTCAGCAAAGCCTTTCCTCAACATTCAATCTCAGCGTTTCCTCCACACCCACTAAAGTACTTTTTCTACTTGTCTTGCTAGTTGTTTGTTTTTCCTGACTCAAATGTGAGCTCCATGAAGTCAGGGACTTGCTCTGTTCCCTGAGGAAGCCCCAGTGCTTAGAACAGTGCCTGTTCTAACAGGTGCTCAATGAATATCAGGAAAATGAATGAATGGGGTACTAGCAATAGGTCAGGAGAGGAGTCAGTAAGCTGCCCATCCACCAGGGACTCCCAAAATCCTCAGACACAACTGAAAGGGGACTGGAGTATGAAGCCAGCAAAGGGCAAGCAAATTTCACTTGCATGCAGTTAATTTCCTACCTACTTCACTTAAGCAAAGCCATTTGAGATTATGCTCTTAGAAGCCTCTCAGGGAATTCCAAGAATTGTGGTCATTGGTAGACAGCCCCCACCGCTCTCCCAGGTCTCTGGTGAATCTCTTATATCAGGGGATTACCTACTATCTCTCCCAAGCATCCAGAACAGGACCATGCCCAGAGGAATTACCCCAAAAAACATGGGGAGAAGAGAGATAAGGAAGGAGAGAGGGAAGGCTGTGTCTGTTTCTTGCCTCTTCCTCTTTCTGCTCTCACCTGGGAGAGCTCAGAATTGGAAAGACCACATGAAGTCTCCAAAGTCTCAGAAACCTGGGTGCAGAGGACAATGAGGTGGGGAGACCCAGAGTCTTCAGAAAACTAACCTAAGGTGACTTCGGGGAGCGTCTGACCCAAACCACGAGAGCTTCAGAGAGCCTGAGAGTCCAGTCAGGTGTCCCCATCCTTCCCCAAAGTCCCCACAGACACAAGGCTGCCAGTCTTCTTCCTGACCTCACCCCGGCTCAGTCTCTAAGGTGCTTGCTACAGAAATCCCTGTCAACAAACTCAAGGTCACTAATCACTGCATCTTTTGAAGAGAAGGCACATCTGACATGAGAAGTATGACATTTTTGACACTGAGAAAAAGGACTGACTTCCTCCTCCTTGACATCTCTCAGAGGAACCTTTCCCTTTGTAGGGGCCCCACCTCTGGGGCCCAGGGAACAACCGATCGTACTCATTCCAAGAATGCCCTCCTTGGCCGGCCTCTGGGCCACGTCAGCTCAGTTAGCTTGATCCCGGGGGAAAACGGCGGCACCTCTTTCATTGCCGGGCCTTGAATGTCACTGTCAGCTCTGCCCTAGGGGGACTTGCCTCTTCTTATCAGGTTATCAGCAAATATCCAAGCAACCTTATTCTGTACCAGGCCTATTGCTGGGCATTGGAAATATAAAGACTATTCACACTTGGTGCCGATCCCCATGCAGCATCCGGTCTAGTGAAAAAGCCAGATGTATAGAGAATGTGATCAATGCTCAGATCCAGGGTGTTTATCATGCCACTGGGTCACTGAAGAGGGAAGGGCTGTGTGCAAGGAAGGCTTCCTGGAGGAGGGATGCTTGAGTTAGACACGGAGAGCAAGTGAGATTCACAAGCTCACTCTGAGGAAGGGCACCCTTCCTCAGGACCAACACGAGCAAGGACGCAGAAGCAGGAGAGAACAGAGTGTGGGGCTCAAGGCCTCCTGACAGATGGCTCCCCCACAGCTGAAACTGGAGAAGAAGAACTTCTGGAGCCTCAGGAGGCCTAGAACAGCAGGATGTACTGAAGAGCCATAATGGAAACTGCAAGTCTCAAGGGACTGGCCATAACATTTGGAAGTAGCTTACAAACTTATGAGCATGTATTGCAAAGCCCGACACACCAACCATCTACCAAAGGTGCTGTGCCAAGTGGCAAGTGCATTATTTGAGGTCCAATGAAGAGGGAACGTGCAGGCCAATCTCGGGTGTCTACTGCAAACCCTTTGCCCCTTATATGCTGCACCCCAGGTCCCTTGCCCTGACCCTGCCAGACAGTGAGGCCAGGCCATCACAGAGGCCGTGTGACATAGGACCGACCTTCTCGCCATAGACAAGAGGAAACTGCAGCCCAGAGACACATCCCCAGTCCACCTCCATGTTGGGAGCCAAGACATGCCAGCTTGAGGCTTGTAGAAACTTCGGGTCCCGGGAGACTTTCACGGGTCCACTGCAGTGGGCCCACTGCAGTTCAACTACTGAAATACTTCCACAGCGCTGGTAAACAGCTGCTGCCCCAGAGCCCCTCCACGTGGCACTGCTACCCCTGCCGCTCCGGCTCTTTTCTTGGAAAGTTCCAGGTCTTTCCACCAGCCAGCAACCACAAGGCATATGCCTGGCCTGGCCAGCTGTCCCAGGACCTTGCTCCACACGGTGACCAGCATTCATGCAAAATGGTTGTGCCTGTGCCTAGCTGGTTAAGTGTATCTTGACTATCACTTGCTCCAAACCCTTCCTGGGAAGCCCCTGTGAATATGAATTATGGGTTTCCAGAGACCTTTCACTCACCTCATCGGTTTCTCCATGTGAATGTCCAGTTCTCATTCATTGTGCATGACCTGTTTTCCAGAAAATTCTACCAGAGATCACATGGGGGTACCAGGAAAGGCCACATTAGGGTCTCAGATATGCCCCACGTGCAGCCCACTAATGAGAGCGGAGAATCACAGATATGCGTCCTGACAGCCTCTATGCTAATTCGCAGGGACGGGAGGAAAGTGGGGCAGGAAAGCAGCTGGTGAGGCCTTGAGCCACGAATGCCACAAAAGCCGTGGCTCTGAGGGTCGTGCACGGGTGTACCCGCCAGGCACGAGAGCACATCTGGGGACTCTGCCAAGGCGTTTGAGGCTCGTGCAGCACCGATGCTGGGAGCAGGGAGTAGAGCGGCTGCTTCCGGAGCCCCCAAACGAGCTCCTGCCCGGCTGCTTTTGCTCCAGGTCTTGGCCGTGCAGAGACTGCACAATGGAGCAGAACGAAAATGGGTTTTGGAGTGAAACAAACATTATAATGCTGCCCAGCCCATCCACTTCGGCCGCCTATCCCCCCCAGCCCCACATTCCTGGCCACCCCCATCTTCTGAAGCTGAGCCGTTTAGCCGGCTCCGCTGTGCACTAGAGTGGGGCCGCTGGCAATTTGGGGGAGCTGCAGGAGGGCTCTGGCCCAGATGTCCCCCTGAACAGGAACCCAAGATCATCTCGGCTCCTCGGATTTTCCGATGAATCCCAGAACAGGAATCGAAGGGGTCACAATGCACAGTTTCCACTGAAGGTTTGAGGTTCCCTCCTTAGGACCCGACGGTGGTACTGGTCAGGCTCTGCTGAGGGGACAGACAGGGGCACCCGGGACTCAGCTCACATCACTAAGCACCCCTGGCCCGTGGCCGAAGTTCAGCCACGTGCTTGTCAGAAGGGGCACTTTTGCTTCTGGTGCCTCAGTTTGGGCACCTTTAGGATAGCAGGTGAGCCTTCTTGTTTCTTGTGGTTTTACTCAGTTTACTACATATTCATTCCTATTTCAGGCAGACTTAAGAAGGCTTTGAGGGTGTGTAAGGAGGGGGCCTTCGCTTCTGCCCTGCAGCCAGTCTTATAGCCACTGCTATTTCTGTTTCTGCCCTCAGGCCAGGCTCAAAGCCAAAGCTTGGGGTGCGGGGGGAAGTTGGTGATGAGATCCAGAATGCAGTGATGAGGAGGCAGCCAGAAGTGGGACAGACAGGCAAGCCCGGGTCCCAGGTGACTGCCTGCTGTGGGCACCAGAAACTGTATAAAGTTTATCTAGGGGACAGACACAGACGGACCTATCTCCTGGTCCTCCTCCCAGTGTGTTCTGGAGCCCCCTTCTCTCCCCAGCCCTGGGGCTGCTATTCACTCTCTCTGGACAAGACCTTCAGCCTGGCCCCTCAAGCCTCCATCTTCTTCTCCTGTGAAATGGGAACAGCCTGTCAAGCTGCTATGTAGAATCACAGTGAAGTCAGCTTTTGGAAGGATGAAGGCTAAGCATTAAAGAATGCAGTGGGCATTGCTGAATATCCCAGATAAGAATTCTTAAAGGATATTTCCTTTTCTTCCACTCCATTCACTCATTCTTTTTAACAGCTTTATTGCGGTGTAATTTATATAACATAAAATTCACCCATCTCAAACATACAATTCAATGATTTTTATTAAGATTTTCTTTCACTCTTGAGATTCTTTGTTGCATGTTTTATTTGGGTCTAAAAAGAAAAGGGCAACGGAATATCCAGAAATGTCATTTCTCTCATCAGCTTTCAGGAAACTCCTGCCTGGTGCTTCCTGCTGGTGAGAAGTCACCATTATTCTACTAGAGGGCCTCGTGCTTGGGCCTCACCTGAGCAGCTCAGGCCGTTTCCTTCAAGGCCCACCATCCGTGCACTACCGCTGAGGCCGGATTCGCTTTACCACATGGGGGGGCGGATTTCACCCAGAACTGACACCCTGAGCTGTCTACACAGCCTGGAATATGTGTCTCCCTCTCTCCCCTTCCAACACCCAGCTCCGAGGTCCAAAGCCAGCCTCTGTGCCTGGTTCCAGGCACAGGGAAGCACCAAGAGTTTGTGGAAAGCAGTGGCCCCACAGGCAGGAGATCTCAACCAACTCTCAGCTCCAACATGGGACAAATCTGCTGTACTGTGGGTCCCCTTTTTCTTCTGTAAGATGGGCCCCAGTGTTTGGGTTCTCTTTGGGAGAAAAAGGAGGACTTTAGCCCATCATCGTGGTGCTTTTCTTATCCTCGAAATGGAAGAGAGTGTGCCTCTTCTTGGGCTCCCGAGGGAAAATTTGCAGATTTTTTTAACCCCCCTTTGATATGCTAAGAGCCCTAATAATAAAGAAATAAAGTATTCTGCATAAGGTATTGCCCCTCTTCCGTGTTTCTGGAGGCGCATTAGAACATGAGCTAAAGGTCTTTTGCCAGCAGCCTTCACAATTAGGCTTTCTCTCCCAGGGATCCTCAGAACTGCTAAGAGAAAGAAGTGGAATCTGACAAGAAAAAGCTTGGAGCTAATCAAAAGAAAGGAGCCCTGACAGCCTCAGGTCTGACACCATTAAAATCCTCTGCGCAACGACTTTATTCATCGTGGCAAAGGCAAATCTGGGAGAGCTTCCTCTGACACCCAAAGGGTGTTGTGGGGAAAGAGAGAGACTTCTATGGAATGCCTCATTACAAGGCAAGGCCAAGGTCTGTCTGCAAGGGCAGCTTCCTGTAGAGGCGCGGGACTTGGCTCTTCCCTTGACCAGCTAGGTGACCTCCATCAAGCTCTGGAACCTTTCTGAGCATGAACTTGCTCATCTGTCTAACGGGGATCATGCTATATACCTGTAGCTCACTGCAAAGATGGAGTGTGGTGGTGAAGGTGAGTAAAGTGTTTGGCAAACCTTCAGATGGCTGGTAAGTGGACTTGCTTCCTGTTATCAGGATGGCTGAGTGGTCTGGGGATCTGTGTTCTGGATCAGTTCGCTAGTGCTGCTGCTGTAACAAGTGACCACAAATTTTTCTCTAAGATAGAATCAGGGTATTGACGAGGCTGCTTTCCTTTCTGAATGTTCTAAAGGAGAATCCATTTCCCTGGATTCTTAAATCTGTGAATCCTTTCCAGCTCCTAGTGGCTGCCTATATTTCTTGGCCCACGGCCTTCTTACCTGATGGCCAATGCCAACAAGAGTGGCTTGAGTTCTTTTCACACGGCATCACCCTGACTTTCTCTTCTGATCCCCTTTCCGCTTCTAAGGACTCTGTATGACATCGGGCCCAGCTGGATAATCTGGGATGTTCTCCCTATTTTGAAGTCAGCTGATTAACCATCTCAATTCCATCTGCAACCTTAATTCCCCACTGCCATGTAAGGTACCAAATTCACAGGTTCCAGAGATTGTCATGTGCACAGCTTTCATGGGCAGTGGGGAGGGGATGGTCATTATTCTGCTTACCCCAATAAAAGCTCCATCATTGTAGGTTTTGCCATCAAGAGAAAGGAGATTCTGATACTTTGCCCTCTGGATTGTAGGGAGGCAAAGGAATGACAGCTAACATTTGTTGAGCACCAGCCACGTGCTAGCACAGAGCTCAGCACAGCGCTCTCTCACCCCTGACACTCCAGTGAGACTGCACGTGGAGATATGACAGGGGCTATCAGGGCAGGACTGACAGCCAAAGGAGCAGGTGCACCTGAGGGTAGCCAGTGGCCATGAGCTGCACAGGGGCGTCATCCCTGACTGTGAAGCCAACTGGGGCCTGCCTCATACACCAGCTAATGAACAACAAAGGACAGCCCCAGACAGTGCAAGGCAGGTACTGCAGCAATCATTCGGCCTCTGTTTCTTCTCTGCTGGCTCTGATTGAACAATCCCAGCTTCCAACTGGCTCCTGATCACTGGCCTCACCTCCCACTGCTGTGCCTTGGACTAGAAATTGGCATTTGACTACCCCAAAACTCTGCCTCTCAAAACACCCTCAAGCTGCAGGTCTATTGTGTTTGCGTGTGTGTGGAGGGGGTTCTCATCTGAGAATCTGATGAAGACTGTGACCACTCCCCAGTAAACACACACTGACACATGCACAGAATAATCCGCTTTCAATTTCACCGGAGTCATGGATGGCAGTATGATGTAAAGCAGGGGTTGGCAAACTTTTTCCTGTAAAGGACCAGCAGTAAATAGTTCGGCTTGCAGGTCCCGTGGTGGTCTCAGTCTCCACCCACCACTCAACCCTGCTATTGCAGGGAGAAAGCGGCACTAGCCAGGCACTATGTAAATGAGTGGCTGTGGCTGCATTCCCAGAAAACTGTTTAGAGAAGCAGGCAGCAGGTCAGATTTGGCCCGTGCACTGCAGTTTGCCAAACCCTGTAGTGGTAGCAGAGGCCGTGGATGCTGGCTGCTCTATTAGATGGATGGGTCTTAACTGCTCTGAGCCTCCGTTTCCTCACTTGTAAATGAGAATAACAATACTGCTTTACAGAGCTGCAGTGAGGAAAGTAGAAGTAAATCTGTGTCCAGCACTCAGAACGCTGTCTAGCACCTAGTAAGCTCGGTGATGTCAGCTAGGGCCTGTCTGCTGGTCAAGGGCCTCTGCCTCAGGGAAGCTGGCTTTGATACACCTCTCTAGCTCCTCTGAGCCCCTGGTATCTGCCTCATGGGACACAACCCTAGCCCACCTGGCTGGGGCTGAGTGAGGCCTAATTCAGCCCCACCTGGGAAGGACAGAAGATCATTATGATTTGGGATGTTCAAGTTCCTGCAAACAGGATGCTGGGCAAGGCTGGGGATGAAGAAATAGGGCCTCATGCGCTGGGAGGGGCTGGCAATGACTGGAGAAGGCCGCCCAGACAGGTGGGCTGGGATTCAGCAAGGTAGCAAGTCCTAGCAAAGAATTACAGAATGAGCTGGCGGCAGGGCGGTGGCGGGGAGAGTCTAGGGAGCAGCACCGCTATTTCTGTCTGGGCTAACATCACAGGCAAGGAATGGGGATTCATCTGACTCTGGGAGGCCACTCCAGATACTATATGATGACTTCCCACAGCCAGACAGATCCCACACCTTCTCCAGTGCCCTGTCCTGCCCTCCCTGCACAGGCTGGGGTCTGGGCCTGCGTGTTGCTGAGCTCACTGCTCAGAGGGGCGGGCAGGTAGGGGCAGTCGGAGCTCCGTGTGCGCGCGCCCTCATGGAAATGGAAGTGGACGTGATTAGAAATTATGCAGAATGAAAGCCTCCATTATAGGTCCGAGTCTTTACGCTCCAAGCCAACCATAGAAAGCACATGTGAAAAACTCACTTTAAGGAGTGACAAATGTGTGTATCTTAGGAACCAGGATTTATAGGCTCCATTATGTGCTACTTTAAAACAACCCTTTAAACCTAGGATTCTGCCTAGGAGATATAATGAACTCTGAAGCACATACCATCATTTTTTTTTTTTCCCCTGAGAGCTGACAGCCTGGCGCAGAGCACCCGGACTTCTAAATATACACCTCACTGTTCACACATAAAACACAGTGTTTCCACACATCAATTTCCTAGAATGAACTGGCTAGCTGACCCTGATGACGTTAAAGTGGCATGCTTCTCCTGGCACAGATGTAGGGAGGGGAAAGGGAGGATATGGGGCCCTTTGTGCTAGGACCATCCGCAGCCCGCCCAGCCAGAGGTAGCTGTACCTCCTAGATGCTGGGATGGGCCGCATGGAGGTCCTGGCCCCGGGGAACCCACAGAGCGATGGAAGCCAGGAAGGGTGCGCGTGCCTCCCTCTGTAATATTCTACCCTCTTCCCTCCAGTCTCAGCGTCTCCACGGAAGCTTGCAGGTTTGCAGGGTATTTCTTCTGGTCTTAGAGCAGCAGCCACATGCTGGAATGCAGTGGCTCCCAAATGTTACTGCTCATCGGACGCATCCATAGCGCTTGTTCAACCACTAGATCATCACGGGCCCCGCCCTGGGACTCTGATGCAGCAGGTCTGGCTGGAGTAGCACCTGAGAATGTACATTTCTAACAGATTCCCAGGGGATGCTTAGGCTGCTGGGGTGGGGGTGGGAGCTATTCTAAGAACCAGGCTGTAGAGGTGACTGGAGGGAGTCCCAGGCCTTCTTACTGTCTGGCTCTGCAGCTCATGCGCTCAGTGAATGGGCAAACCCCACCCTTCTATTTAGACCTTGGCTTTCTCTTGGCCAGATGCCATGGGCGGGGGTGAGGGGAGAGATGATCTCAGGTCTTAAAACTCTGGGGTGCTTCAGATGGCAGATTCTGGCTCACACAGGGACTGGTGGCTTCCACTTAGAAGCAGAAAGGTCAAGGGAACCCTGATACCTCTAGTTCAACTCTTTTGTCTTATAAATAAAGTCCAGAGAGGTTAAATGACTTGCCCAAGGCCACACTGTAGGTAGCAGCTGATTCTTAGATGGGACAAGGAGGCAAGGCCCCTGAATGCCCGCATCCCGTGCTCAGTGTTCCCTCTAACACCTCTGAGGATTCTCCCAAGTAGCTCAGGGAAAAGGGAACCTGCTCAACAACCAAGTATTTCCAGTACCTTGGAGGCAGCCAAACCCTACAGCCTGAGGCTTGTTTGGGCAAATCAGTGACCCTCTCCCTTCAGAGGCCCCTCACCCACGATGGTGCCTGGATCCAGTTCTACAGAAGCACCTGGAATCCATATGTCAGGAGAGCAGAAAGCTCAGAGGTGGCTCTGCAGGCATGGAGGGAGAGGCTATTAATCACAAGATCCAGGGACTATTAAACCAGGCTCCCAGAGGAGGACAGACTTCCTGGTTTGCTCAGTTATCACTGGCTGTATCCTCACACATGAACGCGGACACGCACGCGCGCACACACACACACACACACACACACACGCACGTGAGACACACACAGTCACAGAAGGTCACGGCAGCCCACAAGGCCTGTCCTGAAAACAGATTCCTCTAGTCCCAAGTGGCTGCTCAGCACATATAGCAAGACCATTAAAAATGTGCCATTTCGAAGACAAGAGAACACTTGTAAAAACAAACTTTCCAGAAGAAATATTAAGGGGCTCCGCTCTGGTTAAATAGCCCCCATCTGAATCTGTAAGTGCAATTTACAGTGGAGAGGGATCTGAGAAGCCAGGGCACTGTGGGGCTCGGTCTGCTCACAGGCTCCGGGGTCCCCGGGCTACGGAGGTCCCTGGGGCCGTATACCCCATCACTCCTAACAGCTGTTGGCTCACTGTACATCTTTCCGTTACCATCCCCAGCCATATATTTCCCACCCCTGGTGGCTGTGCCTGTATTTCAGTGAAGAGAAGTGGATTTGTCCTTCGAAAAAGTTCACATGTGGGCCATCCCAAACCCAAGCTCTTGCAGGACCCAGAAAGGCTTTGAAACCAAGTCAAAGAAGCCATCAAAGGAAATAGGCCATTTTCAAACAAAATCCATTTCTCGAGCATGACGGTAAAAATATTTATCACATGAAAGATGTGAAAACCTTTATGATGTCTCAATGCTCTGTATTATGAATGCAGCATGTGTCCAGCGGAATGGGAGCCAAAAAAAACCCAGTCAGGCCTATGATTTTGAGAGCGGGAAAAATTAGTCCTTTCCATCTGGCAAATGCTTCATTTATCAACCCAGTTGTGTTGTATAGGTGCATGAGGCAAAGGAAAGAGGTGAGCTCGGCATTCAGCCAGACCGAATAAGCAAAGACTCTGGACAAAGAAACTCAACATGTCCAGGGCACAGGGAATGGGAGTCCCATGCTTATCTATTTCCATCAGCCATGGCTTTGGATAGCATCCACACCCTCACACCTCACGCACAAGGTCAGACAAGGCCACTTCAGTGGGTCTCGGGATGACGCACAGGGCCTGAGCTTTCTTCAGGGAACTTCATAATCACAAGTGTTTGCCCTACCGAGGGATTTTCAAAGTGCAAGATAAAGCTCATTTCTATGCCCCAGAAAGGATTGCGAGGGGGTGGGCCAGCCTTCCTGGAAGACCCCAAGTCTCCCAGGCTAGGATCTGAGGATGAGAATTCTGCGCAGAGGCTGTATGGCCCTGACGTTCTACCTTGGTGCCAGGCCTCTAGGTTGGTGAATGACCAGAGAGGGCACTCGGATGCACAGCCTCTCACGTGCCCATGAGTATGTCCTTCTCTTCAGAGAGGCCGCTTGTTCTAATGCCCTCTTATCTGGGTGGGTGGCTTAAACAGCAGCTCCCTGGCAGGTCCTAACACACTGGAAATGATACATTAGCTGGCCCTACCTTTTCTGAGTACCCACAGAGAGGTGAAAATTAAACTATGCGCTTGCAGTTGTGAATGAAAGTTAATTCACTTATTCAACTAATTATGCACCAACACGCAGCTGTGCAGAGAGACAACCTAGCCTAAGGGTGAAGTTCAAGAATTCTGAGCCACGCTGCCAGAGTCTGGAATGTGGTTTCCCCACTTACTACGAGCTGAGTGACCTTGTGCAAATCACTTAACCTCTCTGCGCCTCAGCTTTCTAATGCAGAAAATCAGGGACAATCATATCTGCCTCCTTGTGGGGCTATTGTAAGGACTGAGTAAACTAATCACAAAATCTCCTGCATTCTATGTGCTACATAATCACTGACAATTGCTACAATTGTTATGGGTCAGGTGCTCTGATGAGTGTTAGGGATAAAACTGTAAACAGAAATAGTGGGGCATTGTTCAGGTGGCTGTTTATCACTTCTGTGTCTTCCCCACCAGCGTCTGGTTCACTGGGTACCTGAGAACACAAGACTCCTCTATCCTCTCTAAAAGGATGGAGGGGACCCATCCCCCTGGGATGAAGGGCTTCGGGCCCCAGGAAATGTCTGTCTCTGATCCTGCTCTCTTCCCCATTCCTGCTAAGGTCAGGGGAGGAAGAAAAATCAGGAAGCCACATTGCATAGGGGATCCTAGTGCTATAATGTGAGGGCCTCTGCATCCAGATGGATCACCCCTGCGCTGGGGAGTTGGGTGAACAGGTAGCAACTTTGCCTGCCAGGCACACCATGCAGACAAGGTCAAGGAAGCAGAGATTTCCACCCTAAAGGGCAGTTAGTCTGCAGGGAGACCCCCAAAGTTTCCTCACAGCTTGGGGTCTGATCCTCCAGGCTGCCCTCTGCTCCTGAGGGTCATAACCCAGTGGCCATGACATGTTGGCAATCATAGACACCAAGACATCCCAGAGCATGAGACCGAGCAGGTACCTGAAGGTGGCCCACATAAACCAAAGGCCTGGAGGTGACAAGCCTCTCTGCTGTCAGGAGTAATCAAGGGGAGGCCTCTAGACCCCCTCATGTACCCATGTCACTCGCTTTGTACAGGATATACCACAGTTAGCTCCCTGGACCATGGACTTGGGCAAGGTCAGTCCCACGTTAACCTCCTCACCTCTGCCAGCGCCCAGTAGGAGGAATGTTACTGCTGCCCATGTGCCTGGCTCTGGGCTCTCCCAAGGGGAGGGGGGCACCCTGCCCAGCAGTCCCATCCTCCTGAGCCCTCTTCTCTCTGCACGGCTCACCAGCTCACCACAGAGCCCAGTGGTCAGAAGGTCCCCAAATACAGATGCGAGGCAAAGTCAGGGCCTGAAAAAACCGCAGGAGCACCTCCTTCCAGACCAGCTCTGGGTCTCTCCAGATCCTAACTCACAGTACGAACCATCTGTCATGTGACGCTAGGACACACATGCAGATATACATAAGGGAAACCACAGTTCACAAAGCCACCTTTAGCCTTACCATGTGTGACTAGTTCTGGTATGTTCTATTTTATTCTATGATACCCTATCAAGAAGCAATGCTGGTCATGACCTACGAAATTGATTCCATGACCTGTTAACAGGCTGGGACCCACATGGTGAAAAACACTGATCTAGGTCAATGGATTGCAACCTTTTATAAATCAATGCCCCCTTTTCATAAGCATTACAATCCCAAAGCTCCTTTCATACTGCTTGACATTTGAAATAAAATAATTAAATATCCCAAATGAAAACAAAAAAAAAGCAACTGAAATTTGGAATATGCTTTTTCAAAGTACACATGCCACCTAACCCGACCGTCCCAAGATCTTGATATGGCTGTCCCCACAGAAGGAGAAAAGGCGCTTGCCACCTGTAGGACAATGGCTTCTGTGGGGTCCCTTGGGGAGGGTGGACCATGATTGGGGTGTGGGAGGTCTGAAGTCCTTCCTTCCCCACTTCCCACAGCAGCCGTGATTTAGTCCATATACTAGATGTAGTATATAAACCCTCTGAAGGAAGGGTCAGTGGCTAAAGGAAATGATTTAAACCCCCCAGAGCTCATCCATGTCATTTCCCGGGGAAGAGAATGAGGCCAAGTCATTTATTCCATCAGAAAGGCTCAGAGACTTGCTGAAGATGACACAGAAAGACAAAGTTGGGGCAGAAGTGAGAGTGAGAGGGACACAGGACAGGAGGTAAGGCCTGGGCAGTATTCTTTGGCCTTTAAATTTCTTTTTTTTTTTTTAATTTTTTAATGTTTTATTTATTTCTGAGAGACTGAGAGAGACAGCGTGAGCAGGGGAGGGTCAGAGAGAGAGAGGGAGACACAGAATCTGAAACAGGTTCCAGGCTCTGAGCTGTCAGCACAGACCCTGTCGCGGGGCTTGAACTTACATGCAGTGAGATTATAATGTGAGCTGAAGTCAGGTGCTTAACTGACTGAGCTACCCAGCCACCCCCAAACTGTTTCCAAAAGGTCCAGCAATAAGGATACACAGAGATTAATGAAGGGGGAAAACTCTTTGACTATGGGTTAGATGTCTGGAAGACTCAGAGTAGAAATGTCTCCCCTACTGAGAGTCAGAAGCCTTCCTTAACAGGTACATGTGTCTTTGATTAATAAAAGATGGGAAATAAATTGATCATCTCTGAACAGGAGCAGTGTGCTTGGAGAAGAGCACCTTCCTAACCTGGGGCCCAGGAGGCAAAAAGCTCTTGATGGAGAGAAGACGGGTATCCCTGTGTGCCCACCAGCCACATATGCTACCTGTACTCATGGGAGGAGGGCTCTGTTGGCTATTTCACTGATACACAGAAGCTGATGCTGAGTGTCAAGTTTGTGGCTCTATAGCACCTGCTACATTAGGTGCTGCTGCCCTAAGGGGGATCACCTACCACTTGATAATCAGGACCATCCCAGAACTTCTGGTTCTGGCTGTAGCTCCTGCCTTCTGCTCCTTCAGACAGGCTTGTCTGACCCAGAGCCAGAGAGCGGAGGCCAGGCAACAGCCAGTATTCCTGAGCCTCTCGGGACACTCCTCCCTCCACAGCAGAGCCTGCCACGCCAATATGATGTCCAGAAAGAGGCATTTGAAGGGAACCACTCCATGTCCTGGACTGAGCCCAGGTCCCAGACGACCATAAATGCCTCTGAGGGTTGGAGTCAACCCAAGGGACACACCTGCACACACTCTTACATACTTATACATGCAGAGCACAGACAGGCACCATCCCTGAGGCTATGGCTTACCCCAAGCTCCCAGCCCCGGTGGCACATTAAAGCCATCTGGAAACAAAACAACAATGAGCCTACTGATGCCTAGGCCCTACCCTAGACCGACCAAATCAGAACATCTGGAGGTAGCAACCAAGCTCTTTCTTTTTTTTCTTTTCTTTCTTTCTTTCTTTCTTTCTTTTTTTTTTTTTTTTGCTTTATTGCCTTCTTTATCTCCCCAAGTGATTCCAATGTGCATCCAAGATTTAGAATCACAAGGTTGGGGAAATGATTTACAAAATTCAATGTATACACAAGAATTCATATGGGAGGTCTGGTAAAAATACAGTTGCCCCCCCAAGATGGCCCAGCCCCAGAGATTCTGGAGCAGAAGTCCAGGGACAGGCATAAGAAGTTAGCTCCCCATTAATCAACAAGGACCTTACGTCAATCCAAGCCATCGCAAATCCCAAATAACAAGCAACCTTTAAGTTTTATCCCCTGAACCAATACCATAATCCCTTTATATAACCATCAGTGTTTTATTAGACAAGCACTACGCCTTCTCTCAGATGTGGTAGTATATTATCATAACCTCTTTCAAATAGCCTTTTGGACGTTCCATGACTGATGACTGCAGAGCTATTTGGGCATTCATGATGTCTCATTTTCCCAATGTGAGTATCACAAAGTCCCGCCCGGGATGAGGTGGTCCCCAGCCCCTTGCTGACGAGCCCAATTCACCTTCCTTCCTGCCATGCAGGTTTAGAAATAGCCAAGTCTCATTTTTAAGATTCTGCGTCCTTTCTCTCTGCCACAAACTCTTTGGGGGTTTCCGATGCAGTGTTCCCCAGAACATGCTTGGAGAAACAGGGCAGTGTGGCTAGGCTGCGGGGAAGTTGCTAGGGAATAAAAGCAGCGCCAGGTTGGAGGATGGAGGACCTCACAGGCTTTTCATTGAGCTCCACTTCCCTGAGTCGCCTGCAGGCAAGATTCTCAGGACTGGGGCTTTTTCAAACAGGATCCCCAGAAATCAAAGGGCCCTTCTCCGCTTCAAGAATCCCCAGCTTAGTGAGCAGCTATTCCTGATGGGGTGTGGCAGATTCCACAGGTGTTGTGATGGGGAAAGTCTCTGAGTTACTGCAGGAGAGATACTGAGATGAGGCCACCAGGCTCCCTGCCTTCAGCGACCTCACACTAGTATGAGATAGACACGTAGACAGGTGCATTGTCATTGTATCACCGTTCTACACTGGGCCGCCTGGCAGGCTGGCTGGAAGATGAATGATCCTACAGCAGATGCCACGGTTGGTAGGGAGAGTGTCAGGCACAATGGCCGCTTCTTGAAACAGGCCAGCAGAACTAAGCACTTTTTACATCACTGTGAATAAGCCAGCTCTGAGGATTTTTTTTTTTTTTTTTTTTTTTTTGGATCCCAGGAGCTGGGAAAAGCAGTCTCAGTGGCTGAGAACACAAAGGAACCCGTCTGCTTTCTTGTCTTTGTGAATATCTCAGACAGTGCAGAGCTAATGAAGGCCCCAAACCCTGGTCCCAGACTGTTCCTAGGGACTTCACAGAGGGAGCAGATGAAAGGCATCAGGACAGCTCTGAAAACCTGTCCCTCATTATAAGCGGTGCGATGCCTCAAGGCAACGTGCAGGCTCTACTCTATCCACCTGCAGCTTCCCCTTCGCCAGCCAGTGGCCCAGACCCAGAGAGGACAGGCAGCGCTTCCCCACCAGCACCTGAGAGAGCCTGTTCATGCACCACTCAGCCAGCAGCAATAGCCACGTGGTCTGGGAGCACGGCAAAGTGCTCAAGAGTATGGGCTCTGGATTTAACAGACTAGGGCTCCACCACGATGGCCTATGTGACTTTGAGCAAGTTCCTGAATCTCTCTTAGCACCCCGGCTTACCTGGCTGTAAAAAGGGGAGAGAGAATACTTACTTCCTAAGAGCTTTACATGAAATATTTCACGTAAAGCACTGTCAGTGCCTGAACATGGTAAGCACCAATCAGTGTTATCTAGTAGAGGTACAACTAAGGTCACTGCGGCTATGTGGAACAATGGCAGCACAAAACACAGAAATACTAGGTAGGGCACAAGTGCTTGGTCTGCCCTGGCTAGCTGCATGACCTTGCACTCCTAACCTCTGTGAGCCTCGGCCTCCTCATTTCTGAGTTGGGCATGGTAATTACACTTACCTTCTGCCACAAAGGGTTTGTATACGTGTTGAATGCTGCGTTTGCTCCAGTTTTATTATCAGCACATCTAGAATGTGCTGGGGTGGGATGTGTGACTCCTCAGCCCAGCTAATGGGACAGCAGCCCACTGCAACAGTGAGCTCCCCTTCCCCAACAACACCTGAGGGATCTGGTTCTGCAGACAACCAGGGAACTCAAAGATCCGTTCGCAGCTCATCTAAAAGCTCAGTTTAGTTAACCAGCAGCACAAGGAGGAATGCCCCAGAGGGAAGCCTACTGAATGTGTTGTCTCATCATCTTCTGCAGGGCCCAATACCAATCTCTAAGGTGGGAACAGGGAACAGGGTCAATCAAGGTCCAGCTGAAGGCTCCTGTCTTTGGGGGAGCATTCCTTGATCCCCCAACACGTCGCCTTCTCCTTTAAACTCTGCGGCACACTGGCTCTGGGTCTTGGTGGCTAGCCTCTGACTCATGTTTCTGTCCTGGCCCATCAATGGGAACATTCAGATTCTCAGAAGATGGGAAGACACCTACACTTCTCCATACATCCCACTTTCTATCATTAGGATGTGAGAAAAGCACTGTTCTCCACACAGTCGGCTAGGTAAGTGACCACTCAATAGACCCTATCATTCCTCTGGTTTAAGCTTGGGAACAGTGACGGGATGACTATTCACTGGCAAAACTTTGACCTTTTGATTTTTAATATGACTACTTGGCTGCTTGAGATATTGGCATTCACAGGGAATTGACTGAAAGACCCCTTCAGATCTTGTTAGCTAGGTCCCTTGGCAGATTCTCAGACCTTTTCCTTCCTCTAGAGAACTTCTTCCTGCCGCTGTGAGCCCTACACTTGGCTTATAGCAGCATGTCCACAAGACCTGTCCCCATACCTGAAGGAAGGCAGGAATGACCTGCAGCTGGTATGGAGGGCCTCTGGTGTATCCTTGGCCTCCAACCACCTATGGCCCCAGGACACAACTTCTGTGCTCTGTGGGGTGCTTTCCTCTTCTGTGTCTCCATCCTAAAAACCTTTGCCTGGGAGCCAAATGTCCCTCCAAATGACTTTCTAATTCCTCCTCATCTGCACCCAAGAGCCCCTGCATGTGGGGCATCATCTCTCATCATCCTCCTTACATCATCCATCTGATGATGTGACCCCTGTCTCCTCCATCTAATACAACCTTTCCTGGGTTCTCCTCATTCTATCCCCCCATTTCTCCCCTTTTCTTCCATTCCAGTCTTCTTGTAACAGAAGTCTACACTGTCTGCTCTCTCCCCATCAATCCCTACAGTTGGCTCTCTACCCCTCTCGTGGTTCCGGTGGTTCCCTGAGGTCTGGGCTGTGCCCTCAAAGGCATGTCTCCATCCCCAGAACACAGCACAGGACGTAGACATGATAAAAGCACAACAGAAGTCTGATGAATAAATGAATGAATGAATGAATGAGCAAATCAACAGTTCTCAAGTCACACCCCACTTTGGGCCTCATTATCTCATCTGTCAAGCAGTGAGGCAGGTAGGACTGGTGTAATTCTGACATGGCATCATTCTGGGACTTTCCTCTTCATGCCATCATGATAGGAAGGTGGTGACTGGCTGCTTATTGTGGTGCCAGTGATGAGAGTGGCAACATTAATCCCAGGCAAGCTTCTTCTTGCTGTGACTTCGTGGCCCTCTCTCAGATCCCCCTTTCCTTTCACTCTCTGACAACTCTGCCATCAGATTTTGAGCTGAACTGAAACGATGTTTATAACATCCATAGCACAGAGCTTGACACATGAAAGGAGAGCCCTTTGTAGAACCATAATGAGTAAGGAAACCAAGGCTTGGAGATCAGTAGCCTGCTTGGGGATACCAAGCAAGAAAATAAATAAGCAGAAGCCAATACTTTTCTTGCAGCTCTGCTTGACCCATGGCCCACTGGCCTCTTGAACCCCTGCCCTGCTCTGGCCCTGACTGGATGTCTGTTTGACAAATAAAACAGCTTTGCAGCCTGACTCCCTCCATTGGCAACACAGTTGTCCAGGAATCATGAAGGACCTAGCCAAGAGTCCCCAGAAAGTGCAGGGGACATGGCTGAGCAATAAGAAGAACAACAGCGGTCTCAGCAGAAACCCACTTGTAGGAAGCAATCTGTGCCTTATTTGGGGTTTGCTTGCAAGATAAGTGGGTTGCTTTGGAATGTGCAGCAGGGAAAGAATGAGTGATCTGTCTCTCACGAGGAGCAGCTGATAGCACCCCATCTGATGGGAGGTCAGGGCTCTGCTGTCTGGACATGGGCCATGTTTCCCACTGCTCTGCACTGCGTGGCTGGCGTGGAGAGAGGGATCTGTGGGGCTCCACGCCGAAGCCCAGCTGTCAGGCTCTGGCTCAGGGCAGGCCCGCGGTGGAAGGGAAGAGGGGTGCGTCAGGGGCAATCTTTCCCTTTTCCTCTCTCTGGCCTGATGTATTTCTTGCGGCTGCCCTTCTCTGTCCCCAGCAAATCCAACTGAAGTCAGTTCGAGGTGGGCTTATTCAGAAAAGGGAGAGGCACTAAAATACTAGCAGTTATTCCTGGGTTTCTCATTTGATGATGATTATCGTTCTATAATGAGAAAACAAGAACAAATTATACTTTAAGTATTTACTGAGCTCCTACTGAATACACAGACTAGAATGCAGATATATACTCTTATAGCTGAGTCTGGTTGGAGGGATGAAACGAATAATTAAGATGTGTAGTTAAATTGAATTCAGCAATGCTATGTATATAAAAACCCCAGTTATGTGCTGGACAGTGTGCTAAGTATTCTCACGTTCATTATGTCATCTTCAGAATAACCCCAAGAAGGGGTAAGCATTTCTATCCCATTTCATAGATGAAGAAAGAAAAGTGATACAGTAAGCAGGGGGCAGAGTGCTGACCATGTCACCTACCTGCTCACCTTTCCCTATTTGGGCCCTCTTCTACTATTACAAGCCCAAAACCCAACTGGCCCCAAACAAGGCACTCTCAACCCATCTCTGGGACACACAGGTCCAGAAAATGTCTGGAGCCATACAGAACATTACAGAATAAAATTAAGGGGAACTCAATAGGGCTACTGTCACTTATTTAACTATCTCAGTGCAAATAATCAGAGGCAAGAGTTTGGATGAGTAAAAATGTATTTATTGAGCAATCACATGAAAGCACTCCAGGCCCAGATTATGCTCTTGTATATAACTTACTTTATAAAATACAAACCCAGTCTTATTCAAAGGGTTGGAATGAAAGATTTGCCTTTCAATGGAGAATCTGCATTTCAATATAAAGGTGTCTTAGTTATTCACCAAAGATGCAAGATCCATTAATTCTTTATATGTAGCATTTAGAAACCCTGAGGATTTCAGGCCTGAAGGTGGCAGTCTGCAGAGTGAAATATGTGAGCATCACTTCCAGCATCCTGAGCACCATCTCTAAAGTAAGTCTCCAGGGAAAACAGCATCAGGGCTGTCTTTCTACACGGCCTAAGTGTGTGTGTGTGTGTGTGTGTGTGTGTGTGTGTGTGTGTGTGTGTTTGTGTGTGTGTGTGTGTGTTTGGGGGAAAAGGGGAATGAGTTCACTCCTAAGCCACTCACATGGTTATGCTAGCTGAGCACCTACTACCTGTCAGGTGCTGGTGCTGAGGCTGAAACTGAACTTGCTAGCCAAGAGTGCCCCATGGAGCCTACGTTCTATTGAGAGAGACAGACATGAAGTAAAATAATCCAACAAAGCAGGACACTCCAGACTATAGCGACTGTTAGAAAGGGAACAAACTCAGTAGCCTAGAAAAGAAAAAACTGTGGGGGGAGGGAGAGTCATCACTACTTTAGATAGCGCAGTCAGCACTGGTCATTCTGAGGACACATTTGAGCTGGTATCATCAGAAAGATGAGAATATGCCAGCCATGGGGCAAAGAGGACAGCAGGCATGAGACTCTTGTGGCCAGAAAGCACTCAGAGGGTCCAAAGAACTAAAACAAAACCAGCGGGACTGGAAGCGAGAGATGGATTCCACAGGCGCCTGGAAGCTGTCATAAGGAGTGGGGGTATTATTCTAACAGGAAAGGAAGAACTGAAGGCTTGAGCTAAGGAGCACCATAATCTGATTAGCACATTAAAACGTCTGTTCTGGGGCACCTGGGTGGCTCAGTCGGTTAAGCGTCCGACTTCGGCTCAGGTCATCATCTCACAGTTCGTGGGTTCAAGCCCCACGTTGGGCTCTGTGCTGACAGCTCAGAGCCTGGAGCCTGCTTCTAATTCTGTGTCTCTCTCTCTCTCTGACCTTCCCCTGCTCTCTCTCTCTCTCTCTCTCTCAGAAATAAATAAAACATTAAAACAACAACAGCAATGTGAAGTAAGGATGGATTCATTCATTCACTCATTCAGCAAACACTGAATATCAAGAAATGGGAGGCTCCCAACCACAGAAAGATTTGCTGAGTAGAAATAAGGCTTTGGGGCAGAGACCTAAAATGCACCTTGTGGTGTGTGTGTGTGTGTGTGTGTGTGTGTGTGTGGTGATCCATTTTCCAGGGAAAAGACATTGCACTCATTCAGCAAACAAATATAAAGGGACTACTAAATACCATGTAGATTTCAACTTTCTCCCATTTCAATTTTTATCACAACAAATAGAATAACCAAACAAGAGCTCTGTTTTCTTTTTTCTTATAATTCTACTTTGTGTCATTTCTCTGGGTGTTTTCTACCAGCATAATACATCTCGTTATCATATTGTAGTCACTGCATCTCAAATACTTGATAATTATCATATTTCTAGAGCCTGTTAACATCCACTTTCCACAGTGATATCTTTTTAAATCTCCATGTGAGTCATTTCTTTCTTTTTTTTTTTTTTTTTATGAAGATCACAGGTAGGCGCTTGGTGGAAAAACAATCATTAACCTCATTAAAACAGCAGGGTGAGAAGCTGAGAGCATGGCTTCTGACATCCTAAGAGTTTAGTGTTTCAACCCCTGAGACCCCAAATTGAGTTTTGTGCCTTTTAGTCATAATGAATGTTAAAATCAGAAAGCATACTTTAAAACAAAGTCTTCAAAACTTGGCCAGAAGCTACCCGATCCTGTGCTTACGCTCAGCAGGGCACTTAAGAGGAACCACGTGGACTGTTGTTGCACCTGCCCAACATTTATTTATTGTATTTTGGAAGATGCTGAGCCTTGACATTGAGAGTGACATTAGGAAGCTGGAAAAGAGCCAGGCTGAGTCTCCTAGTCCCCACAGCCCTCCTATATGGCACATCAAGTGAAATCCCCAGTGGCCTCCTGGATCATCAGTCATGATCCACGTTAACCTGCCACACAGGCATCTCAACTCCATACAATTCCAAACCATGCAGACCCTGAATCCACTGTCTATGCAAGGGAAAACAATAGGCATCGAATCCAGGAACAGAGTTAGGGAGCCGTGGTTTTCATGGCCCATCTCATTCTCTAAGCTCAAGACTTTCTTTCCTGTATAAGGAGATGGCTCGTAATGATAGAAACATGGATTGGAGAGCCTGAAAGTGACTTCTCTGTTCAGCCTTCCCTCCTTGTCCTCTGGACACTATCATCTCTCAATATATAGTTCAAGAATCATACGTTTGCTTCATATCTGCCAGCCAGGTCCATGGAAATCAGAAATCAATTAGCTCACTGCTTCAGATTCTGCATCTCCCTCTCCCTGCATGCCCTCTCTCTCTCTCTCTCTCAAAAATAAATAAACACTAAAATAATAATAAAATCAATTAGCTCAGTCCTCCTGCCAGATCAGCTGATAATTCTAGTTCAGTGTCAAAGTTCTCATGAGTAGCAATGGAATTAGAGTCATCTCAACTCAATAGCAGCATAGAGAGGTGGCCATCAGAGTCATGTTCCCTGGAGATTCCAGACCCTTGCCCTTGCAATAGTTGACTTAATAGGACCTGGAACTGCTCAGGGATATATATTTCTGTTCTTCTTTGTTTCCTTCTGTGGGTATTGAGGAATACTCAAAGCCAGGGAATGTGATTCCTCTTGGGTGCACAGAGCTAACTGGACACATTCAGAAGGGGGAAATTTCTCCCATAGCCTATAAAATTAAAGACAATAAATAAGCAAATAAAACGTGTTTCCTATGACTCTGGAGGTGCTGTGGCATCCTCCTTTATAGGCTCATAAAGCATCACCCAGCGCTTTTGCTCTATTATCGGCAGCTCCAGTGACAAGGCTGTGCTATCAGCTCACTAATTGGAATGTCCTTTTTCAGGAAACTCTTTGAAGGAATTAAATTTCCAGCCTCCTACTGCCTTCTTTTAGAGGTGCCTAGATATTCCAGATGGCTATTTCATAAACTTTGGCATGGTGTGACACGGGTACAAGGTGAAGGCCAACTCTTGAAGATGCTCACATAACAAGAATGCTAAGCTGGGAATTTTCACCAGGCACCAAGATGCGAGGGACACCAGATGCATGAGTGAGTTCTCAGACAGACCGGGAAATGAAACTTTATAGAGGGTAATTGGAAATTGATTAGCAATTCACCCAGATTGAGAGGATAAAGGACTGGTTTATTAAAGACTTTCAGGAGAGGATATGTGAAGAGGATTTATGAGCTGGGGACTCCCCTGAGAGGAGAGGTTGGTGACCTGTCTCCCACTCCAAGCTTAATGGGAGAAGCATCAGTGGAAGTCACCTACAGAATTGATTTGTGCTCCCCAAAGCTGGGGGGCACAGGAGTCTGCCTTACGGCCGAGAAAGCTAAAGCAGCCACTAACACCCCCCTGCAATGGCAGTACGATGGTACACAGCCGTGGAATCCTCAGTGGAAATGTCAACCCACCATCATTTTAACAGACCTTCTGCGGCAGCCCACCAGGAGAGAGCAGTCCTTCAACAAAGCACTTGCAGGGGTCAGAAACTGTGGAAGGATTGGGAGTAGCCAGTGAAAGCTGAGGCACCGCTTCTGTCCAGGAAGTTGTAGTCACCTACCCCAGTGGGGGGGGCATCCAGAAAACTCACAAAAAATTGAGAGTCATCTTCCATGTCTGCCAGACCCACAGGGCACAAAGCCATCTTAGGGCAGGATCAGCCAAGTAAGAGCCATCCCCATACCTTTTCCCTTGCCTACTCTCTGGAATAGTGAGAAAGCACAGCTAGCAAATGGGAAATGAGAAGCAAGGAAAGTGTGAAGCAGGGCCACACTCTCCTCCTTGGATGACAGAGCCTCTGGAGGAGAATTAGCATCAAATAGAGTTTGAAATTTTACTGATTAGACAGTTGTAGGCCCTCTTAATAACTGAATGGAGGCTGTGTTTTGGTTTAAATTCATCATAGGACTTCTTCTTGCCCATTAATGAAAAAGAAAATCCTGGTCTTGTTTGAATTTTCACTCCCTGGCAGGTGAAGATGCATCCCCATTGAGTGCATTTAAAAGGACAGTGATACCAAAATAAAGATGCTCCTATACTTACTTATCTAAAGTACTTATCCAAAGTACCAGATATACCAAGCCAGAGCAGCAGGAGAGGCTTCATTTGATCATCCATGGTTGATGGCTAATTCTGCCAGAAAGTCTTACAATTAGGAATTGATCCCTTGGGGACATCGTGCTCTGTCTAAGCTGAAAGCTTCAATCCCATTGGGTCTTGATATTTTCCTCACTGTGGAGGGGGCAGCTTTATGTTCTTAGCAAAACAAATCTATATTCGGGGTTATTTGTCTCAATTTTCAAAGGAAATCTGGGGATAGACAGAAGATCCTAAAGGTAGCCAAAGAGAAAAAACAGGTCATATATAAAAAAGCAAAAACTTTCGATCACACCAGATCTCAAAAACAACACTGGCAGTTACAACTCAATGAATCAGCCCCATCAAAATCCCAAGGAAAAATTGTTTTCAAGTTGGAGTTCTAAAGCCAGCTAACCTGTCAATCAAATGTGAGTATAATATCAAGACATTCTCAGACATGCATAAGTAAAATATTTATTTCCCATGGACTCTTTCTTGGGAAGCTACTGGAAGACACACTCCACAAACAGGGAGCAAACCAAGAAAGAAGCAGCTGTGGATCGAGCTCAGGACTGAAGATGAGGAACTCCCTGAGATGGAGATGCCCTAAAGCCTCAGCTAGTAGCACTGAGGCAGGCCTCAAGCAAACAGCCCTGACAGGAACAGAAGAATCAAGCACTCCAGGAAACAAAATGAAACTGATGGATTATATGATATATTCAAACATTTGGAAAGTAATAGCAACGGTGTGAAACAGATTTGAAGGAGCAAGAAGAAGAAAAACATCACTGCTAAATACTTACCTAATTATTTCTTTATCAAAAGAGCAAATATTCATCTTAGTGTGTCTGGTATTTGCCTTTTTGCCTTCATATGCACTCCTCGCTCTCCTCTGGCCTGCTCTGTAGCCTGGGAATAAGGAAGGATACCGGGGGGCTGATGCCTTCAGACCACACTTCTCAAATGGCTTCTGTCTGCATTTGGCCAACAGTAAGCAGTGAAGGGATATGGAGAAACCAGGGTATTCTCTCCCTTTCTCTCTGCTTCGTGTGGCGTCTCCCACTGAGGGGCACCTCTTCCAGGGCTTTGATTGCTTCTGGATAGGCCCACCACAGCTCCACCTTTGGCCTGGTGGCCTTTGTATCCCGGGGTCCAGAAAGACTGCCCACACCCTCACCCTTACACATGACAGCAGCTTTTCGCTATTGGAAATTTCTTCTTGCTTCAACTTCCCCTGTTTGGCTTCCCAGCTCTTCCATTACCTGTGTAACCAATTCCTTAAATTCATTCTCTTCTGCTTAAAATGCTTAGTGATTTATTTTCCTAACTGGCTGCTGATTCAACTAGTGAAAACAAAAGTTTCCATCATGGAAGTCCACTTAACAGTGACACACATTTTCACAGTACATAATGTAAACACTGTCTATTGTTTTTACCCAAAGTGTGAGAATTAGGAGAGATGCATATATGTTTGGAAGAGGTGGAGAGTAGAAGGAACAACAGGAAATCATTATATATTGTCTAATATTGATGAATCAGGGCATAATGATATAAGCATGTTATTGAGTAATATGGTGGCAATTTTGAGAAGGAACAGCTAAAAATGTTAAATGGAGCTCCTTTGCAGGCCAAGGGTGGGAAGATGACTTTGGTGAAGTACAGAACTACTTTATTTTATTATATGGACTACTTGAGGTTTTTAATTATGTATAAAACTACTTCGATAGAATTATTCTTGAATAATTTTAAAACTAATGATTCATTCTAGTGGCTTGCCGAGAACAACATTAAGCTCACTAACCCATAGTTTGAAAAGCTGACCTTGTGCCCAATGTGAAAAATTCAGGACCTTTCTTTATCTATGGTTTTGGCCCCACTCCCACTCCCCACCACACCCTGAAGCTCCTGGCTGAAAACTCACGTCCTCTTCTGCAACTTCACCTTCTGTGAAGTCTCATGTGTGGGACCCAGGCTGGAAACCCGAACTCATTTAAAACAGCTGTGTCTCCTATCACTGTGTCTAAACTCAAATCGTACTGCGAATAGGTAAGTTACCTAGATGCTCACCTCCCTGGCCCAGGAGGAGAAGGCGAGGAGAGAGGAGCAAAGCCTCCTTTTTTTTTTTTTCTGTGTATAACATATTTATTTTATTTTACTTTATTTATTTATTTAAATTTATAGAAAGAGCTCCAGTGGGTGAGGGGCAGAGGGAGAGTGAGCAAATCCCAGGCAGGCTCCACGCTCGGGGCAGAGCCCAATCGCACAACCCTGGGACCACGGCCTGAGCCAGAATCAAGAGGCACAGGCTCAACCGACAGCCACCCAAGCACCCCTCTGCGTGTATGGTTTTCCTGACTCTTTTCCCGTCTGCGACTTCACAGCTGTCTCCAGGCCCCAAAACCTAAAGGGCAGGGACAGACCTCTTCACGGAAGAGCAGAGTCGGTCACAAAAATGCCTTCTCGAAGGCTCTAAGAGTGTCCATGAACTCATGCCTGCTGCTCTCTTTCCAGGAGCTGGTTTCCTGCGCAGAGAAGGTGCTCCTAAGGCTGGAGGCGGGCCCGCCGCCCGAACAGTCAGCTCTGCCCTGAGGAGGCAGACACCCCACGGCGTCCCGCCTCCCCGCACCTCCTCTCCTGCCCTTCCTTTCCTTGTCCAGCCCTGGAGCTGCCTGGTGAGCGGCTTTTCCCTTAGGTCATGGGGAGGGGGGTGTCCCCCTCACTCACACAGGTGTGCTGGGGGCAGCTCAGAGGACCGGTGGGGCCCCGGGGGCTCGATTCGGCAGGATCCACACAGACCTTGGCCCTGGACCCACCAGCGTGGCCCTTGTGGAAAAAGCAGCCCTTCCAGACCACCGTGAACGAGGGAAAGTGTACCCTCCGCGCTCCGGCTCCAATAAAAACCTGCGTGTTACATCCTCTCGGCGGGTCCAGGTCTTCCTTGTGCTGTGTCAGCCAGTTTGGTAAAAGCCGGGGTTTTATGCACCGGGTGCAACCGGCTGCTCCCAACTCTTCTCACAAAGACCCTCACACCTGGGACACCCCACAGCTGGAGACCAGCATATCTGTCCCGATGGGCACACCTGGGAACCCCCTCCTCCCACAGCTGGGGACCGGCACATCTGTCCCGACGGGGAGGGGCACCCACCCTTGGGGGGAACCACAGTCACCCAGCTCCGACGAGCTGAGCCTCACTTGCCACATTGCGAACCCTGACCTCAAGTTGAAACCTGGTGGGTGTATATATGGGGTGGGCGCGAGGTGTGAGGGAGAAGACAGATGTGAGATAACAAAGCCACCCCTTGGGTTTTCAGATCCAGGTGGGGAAATACAGTTCTTTATTACCTTTACTATGTTGAGCTTCAACTTCCTTTTATTCAATAACCCTCAGTCTGAAACATAACTTCCCAGAACAAGTCAGGATGACGGCCACATATAAGTGAAGAAAAGAGCTTTCTCTCTTTTGGTCATATGCCATAGCTCACTCTCAGCCTCTCTCTCTCTCTCTTTCTTTTTTTTTTATTTATTTCTAGGAGAGAGAGAGAGAGACAGCATGAGCAGGGGAGGGTCAGAGAGAGAGGGAGTCACAGACTGAAACAGGCTCCAGGCTCTGAGCTGGCAGTCAGCACAGAGCCCGACGCGGGGCTCGAACCCACGAATCGCGAGATCATGACCTAAGCGAAAGTCGGACGCTCATCCGACTAAGCCACCCAGGCATCCCACGCTCAGCCTCTCTTATTGGTTCTTTATGCTCATCTCATTCCAGGCTTTACCCCTCTCATAATTGTCCAGGTTATTCTTTTCTGTTCATTCTTAGTTGCTTATCCATCTTCTATTGGCCTAAGTGTCTGAATTAGTTCCAGCTAATGGCTTCTCCCCTTTCTCACGCTACCTTCTAAGCTGCAACTGTCTATGAAGCACATTACGAATGTATTGGACACTCTGCTTTTAGTCTCTGGCAGAGAGAGGCTCTGGGTAGTTTTTGGCCACTACCTGGCATTGTGATCTGACTGTGGAGTGCAGTGACCACCATTACTGCTGGGACTCACTGACAGCAGGAGACTAACATTGGCAGACTAGCTTCGGCCCCCCAGAATCTTCCCTGACTATCCAGATGTACCCTTTCATCCTGTATCAGCACTTCCCACAGCATGCTCCGCAGAACCTTCCTTCTGTGCAGAGTTATTAAGTGCTAGGAGGTAGAGATTCATGGTCAAATGACTATGAGAAATGCCGGTTATTCCTGGGTAAGTGAAAAAGATTCCTGACTCAGGACTTCTCAGGTCTTTGATGTACACTGGGAACCTCCAAGAGCAAAGCATAAATTATAGCATTAGGCAAACTTATGTGATGGGAGAGCCCTCCTTTGAAGGACACAACCCAGGTGATATTCCACTGCCCCTCAGCACTGATCTTCCAATCTAATGTATTTGTTCAAATTGTTTCCAGAGGGATATTCCAAAGGGATCACAGTGGCAGGCTCTCCATGGGTCTGGGTAGCTACACATAGGAGCTAGGTGACTAAGCTCAGGACCAAGAGAGTAACTGAAGCTCCCAAAGCGGCCCCCTTCCTCAAGTTCCCTTGAGAGGAGTTAGTCTTTGCCACTCCCTCACCCCAGCTACAGTGTAGCATAAAGTTCCCTAAATGCTCCCACACCACTGTGCTTCGCTCATGCTATTGTGCCTTCCAAACATAGACCCCTTCTTCTCTACTGTCTTAGTTTAGGTTCATCCAAGGGCCAACGCTGGGACAAGCATTTACATGTGAGTTGAAGGTGAAGAAAATCCTAGGAAGAGAGAAAAGCGAGACAAGGATGGGAAGGCAGCCGATAAAGAATGCTCTACCCCACCAGGACCGTGGTGACCGGGGCTGAGCCCTGCTAGGGAAACTTCATATGGCACACACACTTCCAACTTAGCTTCTCCATGTAGAGAGCAAACCAGGGCATTTATCCACCGTTGCCTGTCAGTCATTTGTTGAAGGCTGCTGTGGAAGCCAAACTTCCACTTGCCACTGGTGCATAGTCATAGGAAGTGAGGAATAAAACCCTCCAAGGTCAGACACACGGAGCCTCTCCTGCTTGCCACAGGCATTCGAAGTGTGCTATTCAAAGTGTGGACCAGCAGGATGAACATCATCTAGAAGCTTGTTAGTAATTCAGACTCTAGGGGCGCCTGGGTGGCTTAGTCGGTTAAGTGTCCGACTTTCGCTTAGGTCATGATCCCGCGGTTCGTGGGTTCGAGCCCCGCGTCGGGCTCTGTGCTGACTGCCAGCTCAGAGCCTGGAGGCTGTTTCAGAGTCTGTGACTCCCTCTCTCTCTGACCCTCCCCTGCTCACGCTGTCTCTCTCTCTGTCTCTCCTAGAAATAAATAAAACATTAAAAAAATTAGAAAAAAAAAAGAAATTCAGACTCTATAAGCATAATCTGCATTTTTAACAACCCCCCATGGGCTTCACATGCACTTTAAATCTGAGAAGCCTTTGTGCAAATTCACTCCATTGGCTCACAGTTCTCTTCTTTGAACTATGAGAGGCTTATAGGTTTGCTAGTCCAAAATCCTGGCTACTTCCCCCTCCATGCAATCTGATGCCCACCATTGTGCCTGAGAGATGGTGGCTTGCTTCCTTGCCTCTGCTCTTGCTACTCCCTTTGCCCATGGTGCTCTCCTTTTCCCAGCTGCATTCTTGATTTGGTTAGACTATCCTCTAAAACTCAACTTCCGGGAAGCTTCCCTGACCCGCCAGGCTGTGAGAAACCACCCTCTGGTTTCCCATTGCACTCTGCCCTTAGTCCTAGCAGGACCTTCATCAAACTGTGCAGGTTTTGACTTTTTCTGTCTCTCCCATCACACTGGGAGCTGTGTGGCCACCTTAAAATAACCAGCTGCTCACAAAAAAAACTTAAAACATCTTGGCTGAAGAAAACACAATGTCCAGTGGACATTTTTCTGAGTGTAAAATTGCCTGTTCATTCTGGCGAAGACTGAGAGTGTGCCCCTAGCCTGCTACTGGCCTGTCACACAGAGCTCCTGGGAGCAAAGCCCTGCAGAGGGCTTGGGAAGGATCAGAGTACCAACTCCACGTGGCCATTTTGAAACATTCACACTTTCCCTCTCAACTGAGGCAAGACTCTAAAAGGCAGAAGGCTCTAAAGCCAGCCCGGGGTGACGCTAATGAGCTGCAGGAGGGCAAGTGGATCACGGTTGTGACTTCAAGATGTACCAAAGTTTCATCAATAAATAATGAGCTCAATATCTGTAGGCCGAGTTGGTATTTAGGCTCTTTCCCCTGTGTTTTTGGAGGGATGATTAATGTAGCGCTAAAAGAGAAGATGTGAGCTATGCGTGGGTGGATGCGGTTTGAAATGAAAGCGTGGAGCAAAGCAGCCATCATTGGACAGGTTGGGTCCAGTGTGTAACCCTCACCCTAAGAAAACCGTGTCTACTCTGTGCCAGGAACTCTCCACACATTTTGTTTTTTAAAAAAATAGGCGACATACAATGTTACATTCATTTCAGGTGTACAACATATTGATTCAGCAATTTTATACATTACTCAATGCTCACCAGGCTAAGTCTAGTCACTATCTATCACTATACTATGTTCTTACAGTATTAGTGACTATATTCCCTATGCTGCACTTTTCATCTTTGTGTCTTATTTGTTTTATAACTGGAAGTTTGTACCTCTTAGTCCTCTTCACCTGTTTTGCCCATCCCCGCACCACCTCCCCTCTGGCAAACATCAGTTTGTTCTCTGTATTTAAGAGTCTGTTTGTTTTGTTTGTTTACTCATTTGTTTAGCTTTTTTACATTCTACGTATAAGTGAAATCATACAGTATTTGTCTTTGTCTGACTTATTCCCCTTAGCATAATGCCCTGTAGGTCTATCCATGTTATGCAAATGGCAAGATTTCATTCTTTTTTATGGCTCAATAATATTCCATTAATATATATATAATATATAACATATAATTACATATATCCATTATATATGTATGTATATATTATATATATCCATTATATATGTGTATATATTATACATATGCATTATATGTGTGTATATATATTATATATATCAAATACATATAATCTATCACACATACACACACACACACACACACACACACACACACCATCTTCTTCCATTCATCTATTATGGACACTTGGGTTACTTCCATATCTTCACTATTGTAAATAATGCTGCAATAAACATAGGGATGCATATATCTTTTCATATTAGTTTTTTTGTACTCTTTTTTTTAAAAAGTTTTAAAAAATGTTTTATTTAGAGACAGCGTGAGCAGGGGAGGGTCAGAGAGAGAGGGAGTCACAGACTGAAACAGGCTCCAGGCTCTGAGCTGGCAGTCAGCACAGAGCCCGACGCGGGGCTCGAACCCACGAACCACGAGATCATGACCTAAGTGAAAGTCGGATGCTTAACCGACTAAGCCACCCAGGCGCCCCAGTTTTTTTGTGTTCTTTGTGTAAATATCCAGTAGTGGGGTTATTGGATCATGTAGCATTTCTATTTTTAATTTTTTGAGGGACCTCCAGACTCTTTTCTACGGTGGCTGCACAAATTTACATTCCTACCAACAGTGTATAAGGGGTTCCCTTTCTCCAGATCCTTGCCAATACTTGTTATTTCTTGTCTTTTTTATATAAGCCATCCTTACTGATGTAAGGTGATATCTCATTATGGTTTTGATCTGTATTTCCCTGATGATTACTGATGTTGAGCATTTTTTTCATGTGTTTGTTGGCTATCTGTGTGTCTTCCTTGGAAAAACGTCTATTCAGGTCCTCTGCCCATTTTTAATCAAATTATTTGTATTTTTTTTTTTGCTGTTGTTTTTAGTTGTATAAGTTCTTTATATTTTTTATATTAAGCCCTTATCAAATATATCATTGGCAAATATCTTCTCCCATTCACTGAGCTGTCTGTTTTATTGATGGTTTCTTTTACTGTGCTAAAACTTTTTATTTTGGTGTAGTCTCAAGGGTTTATTTTTGCTTTTGTTTCCCTTGCCTGAAGAGACATATCTATAAATATGTTGCTAAGGTTGATGTTTAAGAGATTACTGCCTATGTTTTCTTTGAGTTGTTTTATGGTTTCATGTCTCAAATGTAGGTCTTTAATCCATTTTGAGGCGTGGGGGGGGGGATGTAAGAAAGTGGTACAGTTTCAGTCTTTTGCATATAGCTGTCCAGTTTTCCAAATACCATTTATACAAAAGACTGTCTTTTCCCCATTGTATATTCTTGCCTCATTTGTTGTAGACTAATTGACCATATAAGCAGGGGTTTATTTCTGGGCTTTCTATCCCATTTTGTTGGTTTATGTGTCTATTTTTGTGCCAATACCATACTGTTTTGATTATTATAGCTTTGAAATATATCTTGAAATCTAGGATTGGGATACCTCCAGTTTTTTTTTTTTTTTTTCTCAAGACTGTTTTGGCTATTCGAGGCCATTTGTGATTGCATACAAATTTTAGAATTATTTGTTGTAGTTCTGTGAAAAATGCTATTGGTATTTTGATAGGGATTGAATAGAATCGGTGGATTACTTTGAGTACTATAGACATTTTAATGATATCAATTCTTCCAATCCATGAGCATGGTATATCTTTCCATTTGTTTGTGTCATCTTCAATTTCTTTCATCAGTGTCTTACAATTTTCAGAGTACAGGTCTTTCATCTTCTTGGTTAAATTTATTCCTAGGTATTTAATTCTCTTTGATGCAACTGTATATGGTGTCATTTTCTTAATTTCTCTGTTACTTTGTTCTTAGTGTATAGAAATGCAACATATTTCTGTATATTAATTTTGTATCTTGCAACTTCATTGAATTCATTTATCAGTTTTTTTGGCAGATGCTTTAGGTTTTTTTATACACATTTTCTCAATCTTCCCAAGAGCTCACTCAGTTAGATAACTATTATTATTGGCATTTCACAAATAAGCAATCAGAAGCTCAGAGTGTTTTTAAAAAAGGGTCCATGGTCAGAGAGCAGCTAAATGCTGGAGTCAAGACGACCATCTGAGCTTGCTATCTCTAAGGACATCTTGCAGAGCTCCTGCAAAATGCAACAGACCTTCTGCTGACCACTGGGAATCCAGACTAATTCTGAGCAATTTGCTTCACTTCAAAAATAGCTAAGTGAAATGTTAATAAAGCATTCCTCCACCATCTCTCTGCTGCCTTCAAATAATGGGATGGGCACAAGACAAAGTATGTTCAATGTCATGTGGCTCATAAGAACAAAAACCCATGGGATTAGGGCAGGCCCTCAGCAGCCCTAGAAAAGGGGAGTGGGGCTGGGACCAGTAGGAGAAACTGAGCAGCTATGCAGGGCTCTTGGGAACACCACTCAAAATAAGACCATTTGCTTATGTAAGACGTGACCATTATGCTAATCTCAAGGTGAGCCTTTCATAAGATAACATAGAAGTAACAAACCTTTACTATGTTAGGGCCAACAGCAGAATTCCTAGGGAGAAAAGGCTTGGAAAACCAATCTAAGGAGTGCTGGGTAGAAGGTGAAAGGTAAGCACCTACAGCCTCTCCCAAGGACGGAGTACCAGCTGTGACCCAGGTGCCCGAGGAAGGAAGGAGCTGGGCTTCACAGACCAAAGTTAAGAACTGGGAGTTTGCTCCTGCAAAGGAAAGGAAAGAGAGGATTGTAAGTGGCAGGCCAATAAGACGTTGGGAGCCTGGGAGGAAATGTGGGTGATGAAGCCCTGTGAAGTAAAATGGCCAGCAGGTATTTTAAGGCTTCCAGGTGTTTCAGGCTTCTGAAGCCAATTAAAGCTGCTGTCCTACTAAATCTGTTTAGAGAAGGCCTACTGTGCACCTGAACCTTTTATGAATTCTCTTTGTAAAACACACTGACTGTGAGCACAGTGAGCACATTTCATAGGTAGTCCATGGAAAATTGGGGGCCCAGGATGCAGGGGCAGTCTTTACTCATGGGAATGAGCAGGAATCTACACAGTAGACTGCACTTCCAGGGGCTGTAGAATTATCTGGAATGATGTGAGAGGGGAGTGGGTCCCAGCTGACACCTGACCACATATGTCAGATGCTTTGACTATCCCAGGTCTCGTGAACCTCCCCCCTGCCTTTCTTGCCTTCCTTTACTCCTGTATTCATTTCCTGAAAATTCTCTGCTTGTCAAAAGGTCCTCAGAAGGTCACAAATCCATTCCCCATCAAGTCTGTCCTTATCACAGGAAAGAAAACAAAAAGAATATCAGGATTTTTTTAAAGAGATGAAGTGTGTGCAAACTCCAAGGCCCTTGGGAACCACAGGACACTGATGATCCTGTCAAGAAGGGACAGAGCTTAAGAGCTGATCTGAAAGTTAAATAACTCCAAGTGGGGTTTCTTCATTTTCTTCTCCTTTTTTAAAAAAAATAATTCATAGTATCAGACAGGTTGACAACTTATTGAAAATGGTTCCTCACCTGGAAAGTGCTTATTACTTACAGTGTACCATCTTTATTACATCGATACTGACATTTAACACTCAATAAATCTCCACTCCCTCCATGGAGATACGCCTGACAGCCAATCGGAGTCCCTGCCTTTTCTCTGAGTTTCAGCATGGTTTTGGTTCCAGGGACTGTGCTCTGACACCAGGTTCCTCAAATCCAACTGAATGGGAAAGAATAGTCCTGGGATGCCTTTGTTCAAGCTCATGGACCCATCCTAATGCAGTCAAGACCCCCTATCTACTAACAGTGGCTGATACCAGTATGTAAAGGTAGTTGATTAAGTAAAGGGAGGAAGGAATGGTCCTGCCACACCCCACCACATGACCTGCGATAACAGCCAAGGGCCCCCTGATCCATCCCCATCCTACCACCACACTCCTCTCCAGGGAATGACCCCAGTCATCATCCCCCAATAAGCCGATGTACCTCCCCAACCTCTGGGCCTTATGTGGTTCCCTCTGCACTGAATGCCTGATTGCTCCTAAAGTCTAAATCAAATGCCTCCTCCTCTGTGCACTCCCCCAATGGCTCCCTGTGGAAGAACCCAGTGGTTTCTAGCCTGTGCCCCAGAGAAAGACGTGAAGACTGCCCACAGTTCCACTCGGCACAACTGTCTGTTACTCCATGAGCCTCTCCAGGGCAGGAGCTGATCTTACTAATTTCAGTATCTGACCTACCAAAGGCTGAAACATAATGAATAGATGAGTGAATAAATGAACGAGCATATCACTTTCTTCTCTACCTTCTTCCTCTTCTTCCCACTCTCTCTTTACTACCTCTAACTCTATCTGGAGATTACATGGGCTCTGACCTCCTCGGTTTCACTAAGTCTCTGAAATAATAGATTAAGGTTGGCAATATTTGGGACTTGGAAGTTGGACAAATCTGTGCGTGCTGGACACACACACATACACATACACATACATACATACATACATACATACATACCGCATTAGGTAGTTGGAAGGATCAGATAACAAAATACATGAAAAGTGCTTGCATATCCTCTGCTATTCTGAAACACAGGAGCTTTCTTGTTTACCATTCCCTGCCCAGAAAGGACAGTAGAGTCCCCCATCCTACCTGGCTCATTTGGTATGATTCTAGGCAGCCCTGGTGCTCCAATGGCCTGAGGTAGAGGAACACCCAGGGCAAAGCCAGTCTAGGCTGCCAGGAAGTCAGAGAAGTAGCCTGCTTGTAGAGAAATGCAAGAGTATTTCATCCAAGGACATGCAATCAAATGACTGTGGGGAGTGTTGTGTTAGTCTTCAATGTGTAATTAGAGTATCATGCAGATGGGTTCTGCTCCAAAGCCTAAGAACATTTCTTCTCTACAGGGTTTCAAGTTTCTCCTTGCTGCTAGAAGTAGCTTATATTGATCACTGGCTTGGCAAATGTCACAGACGTCTGTACAGGGACAACAGAGAGCCCAGCCTCTGGGGACCTCACGCCAGCCCTTCTGCTGCTCCAGTAATATGCACATCCCCTGGGCCACAGAGGGATGGGCAGGGCAGACTTTCAGGGAATGGATGCCCTTCTGAGGCACACAGTTTCTGCTCTGAACCAAGTTGCTTAGAGTCTGCTTTTGACATTAACAGGGCCCCAAAGGCCTCAAGAGCATGGAGGAAACATCCTTGAATAAAGACCCTTGCCTACTCTAGACTTTTGAAAGAATACTGCTGTCTTTTCTCAAGGCCAGACAGAATGACCAGAAAAATACAAACAATAAAACAGGGGGAAATGTAATTACTATGCAAAAATCCACTAACTAATGTACTCACAGTTCTAATTTACACATCAGAAGGGCTCTAAGTGTGACCTGCTCCAGTCCTGATCTCAAAGCAGCAATCCCACAAAGGCCTGTGAAGAGGGTTTCGGCCTCTGTCTCTGCTTACCCACTACTTACGATGGGGCGCTCCTGCCTCTCTTCTTTAGTCATAGCCAATGATTAGAATCTCTTTCTTTCAACAAGGTCAAACTGCCTCCCTAGTGTATAATGCCATTGGTTCCACTTCTACCCATGAGGCCAGTCCCATCTGATAGAAATAGAATGCAAGCCACATGTGTAATTTAAAATTTTCAAGTAGTCCCATTAAAAATAGCAGAAAAGGTGAAATTAAGTTTAGTAAGTATTTTATTTAAACCAAATACCTAAAATATTATCATTTCACTACATAATCGACATAAAATGATGAATGAGTTATTTTTACATTATTGTTTCCATTTGAAATCTTTGACTTGCTTGTGTACTTCAGGCTTAGCACACATCTCAGTTTGGCCTTGTTACATTTCAAGTGTCCGACAGCTACACATAGCTACACATACCTACTGGCCACGAGGATGGGACAGCTTCCCATCCTTCTTCAACCTTCTTTTCTTTTGCTCCCTTAAACTCCTCTGTGTTATGCTTTTATTCACAGTACATAGTCAATAAATGCCCTTCATCTTCTCTACCCCCTATTTAAAAACCACTCCACATCCTTCCTCCTATGAAAGATTCTCTTCACAGTATTATTGTAAAAACCGTTTTATATTGCATCAATATTATTTGGCTTCAGGAAATGTTAATACAAATTATATCCAGTAAGTATGTAAATGTTGGATCCATTGAAAAATACTCATTTATCCTTCCAACCATTTGGGGTACAAATCAAAATTATTTTTCTCTCCCCTCACGTGAGCCCCCACATAGTGTTATATCAGTGGCTAAGCTTGAATTAGTGGCTAGCCAATAATCTCACAGTGATTGCTAACAAGGGCAGAGCAAACCCAGATCCTTGTCCAGAAACCCTATTATACAACATGCAAGAGCTGCAGCCAGGGCCGGAGTGGACCAGGCCATCCAGCACCTCTGCAAGCCAGGCCTCCATCCTCTTTTCTACCATACATCAGGCTCATGTTTCCAAAGGAAAGAGAGAGAGAGAAGCAGCCAAGAGCTGAATACCAATTTCCATGGCCACCACCTGCCCCCAGAGCAAATTCCTGAAAGAAAAGTGCACAAAGATAATAAAAACGATCACAGTCTATATGACATCTGGGGTCAGGCATCAGGGTAATATGGTGGTTATGAGCCCAGGCTCTGGAATCAAATATCTGGCCATGCATCCTAGCTCTAAGCCTTACAATCTGTGACAATGCACAAGTTTATCCGTTCTAAACTTTAGGACCCTCATCTATAAAATAGAGATAATAATTATGCCATTATATAGGGTACATTAGTTTCTTATTGCTGCTGTAACAAAATACCACAAATTTACTGATGTCAAACGACACTAATTTATTGTCTTACTATACTGGACGTCAAAAAATTTGAAATGGGTCTCAACGGGCTAACCATCAGGTGTCAACAGAGCCATGATCTTCCTGGAGGCTCTAGAGGATTCCATTTTCTTGCTTTTTTTCCAACTTCTATAAGCTGTGCCCATTCCTTAGACTCATGGTTCTCTTCCTCCAACCTCAGAGTCAGCAAGGGTGAGTTGAACACTTCTCACATTGAAAAACTCTATCTTGCCTCCTCCTTTCACTTATAAAGACCCTTGTGTTTACATTGAGCCCACCCAGATAATCCAGGACAATCTCCACATCTCAAGGTAAATTGATTAGCAAACTGAACTCCCTTTTGCTATGCAATAAACCATATTTACAGATTTTGAGGATTAGAATGTGAATATCTCTGGGCGCCATCATTCTTCCTCCCACAAAGGATTATGTGGACGATCCAGGGAGCAATACCTGGAACATCATAAATCCTCTAAAAATCTTGGGAAACGTTTGTATTTGGTCCCAAATCCTATGTGAACTCTTGGCTCTGGGCTGCCTAGTAGGGCTAGTCTGGTCTATTTGATCCAGGCATTCCTTTTCTTAGACCCAACTGACATCCTTCTTAGGGTAAGAGGGCCAAGTGGGATATATTCCAAGTGGGATATAACTCTGGGTCCAGCCCACCAGAGTAATATGACCTTCCTAAAAGGCCATGCTCCCCAGAAGGAAGTTGCAGACTAAGACCAAAGACAGCACCCCCTCACCAAGAAGTAAGAGCTTTAACTCCTTTGCTCTTCACAAAGAAAGCTCCATTGCAGGCCCCAAAGCCCAAACATGCCCTCACCCTGACCTATGTTGGTGCTTCTCCTTGGGGATGTAAAGAAGGGAAAGAAGGAAGGTTCAGTTTGCCCTAGAAGTGGGGAAAAATAAGGAGCCACTGCTATAGAGTATTATCTAGGTGAATTGAAGCATACCCCAAACTTGGAAAGAAGGTGATTTGGGAATAATAATAATAGTAGCAATAACTAACATTTAGTGAGACATTACTACATGCCATGCCCTGAATTTTATGGTATTTATCTTATTTAATCCCCCAGCCAAATAAATGTGGGAGGATTGTTATATAAGTGAAATGAGCAGGCATTTTGCACGTGGGTGGAAAGAGACCACCATTAGCAAATAGATGAGCAAGAGATGTAGGGCCCCTGAAATTCTATCCTTTGATTTGGGGAGAGGGGGGGCATCTCAAGGATATGGTGCTAGAAGGGGATTCAAATGCAGAAAGTCGAAACCTATTTATCTCAGCTAAACCTGACTTAGATAACGGTGTGGATCAAGAGTATTTCATGAGGAGACAAATGTCCACTTGTCTCCCAACTGTCCAACCCACATGAATATGTAATCCCCATAGCAGATATCTCCCTAGACAGAAGATGTGATCAATTCCATCCAGGCCTGGTTCTAATGCCGGCACTACCATGTAAACACTGGTGACTTAAGGAATGTTCTTTATTTCTCTGAGCTTCAGACTTCTCATTTGTAGGATGATGATAACAATAACAATAGCAAACACTTGTATAGGAATTAACTAAGTGCCAGGCCCTGTTCAACAAGCATTATATGTGTTAATGTAATTCTTTATAACAACTCTATGAAGTAGGTATCATTACCCTATTATACAGATAGAAAACTGAGGCACAGAAAGGTTATATTTAGCAATGTGTCCAAGGACACAGAGCTGATGGTGAACAGAACTGGGATTTGAATACACATGGTCTGGTTCTAGCCCTGGGGGTGTCAGCCACTACTCTACACTACCTCACAATGTGGCTCACTTCATAGGGATACTAGGAATTAAATATCCATGTAATATATATATATATATATATATATATATATATATATAACATGTTCATATGTATATAAAATGTTCATATGTAACACATACCTGCTATAATAAATATTAAACACCTGAACAAGTTAACCAATGGATGGGGGCTCAGTGATGGAGCATTTCAGCACAGTCCAGGGACCTGCAGGGATAGGTACTGCTGTTTGCAGAATGGTTGATGGTGTGGCCAGAGTTATGAGGGAATGCGAGCCCTCTGTAGGATCATCTCTGACTTGTGTGTCAGGGACAGCCCTGCCCTGAAGGTCCTTCCCAGCAGACACACCAAGAACTTTTGTAAGGCCTCTGACTTACTGCCTTTCCAAATCATGCTGCATTGTGCTAGTCCTCCTCAAGGGAATAGAGACAGCTCAACATGGACTGTTGGAGGGTCTGTGTATCCAAAATTGGATAAGGCATCCAAGCAGCATTATCATTCTGGCAGAGCCACATTCACTAGACCTGAATACCCAAACCCTAAATGTGGGCTCTGGCAGATACTGCGAACATGGGTAGTAGAGGGCAGACGTAGGGCGTCCACTGAGGCAGGAAGGAGCACCCACAGAGGCCAGATGTGGGAGCCCAGCATGTGTCCAGAGAGAGGTTGTCCACCTTGCTTTTGTCTCTGGTTCTCATAGGGCCATTACCACAACAGAGGTTAGAAGGCAGACCTGTGATGCCAGGTGGCTCTCCATCAGATGTCCTGGCCATACAAGGGCACCTCAGCACTTTGTCATCCCAGCAGCTCTGTGGAAGCTGCTCGGATATAAGATATATCCTAGAAATCATTTGCAAGAGTCAGATGGCAGACAAGTCTCACTGTCATCAAACAGCCATGAGCAATGACATTTATAGGCACGAACACCTTCCAGGCCTCCTTCTCAGGCTCCGATCAGCGAGCTATTCACTGAATGCAAAGAACAATTAGTCCTGCCAGATGGGGGATGTATCGAAAACCCTCTCCCTGGGCATAACCAATTAAAGCCTTGGTTTTAAAAAGCCGATTGATTCACTCAAAGGAGCCAAAAGCAGGCTGCAGGAGCCTTTCCTGCTGAGCCACTTCTCCGCGTTTCCCAAAGCAGATCTAAAACCTCCCGATAGATTTGGTTTTCAGATGGCTCTGTGCAGTGTCCGCTGATAATCTCTATGATTCACAGCACTTGCTGGGTATCTTCTGATGCATATTCATTTAATCATTCAACACAATTTCGCTTCCCCCTCTCACCCTGGACTCTGCGCCCTGGGAAGGCTGACAGCAGAGTGCTGGGGCAGCAGAGTGGACGGCCCCAGCGCATCGGCTGGGGCATCTACACCACAGCCACACAAGCAACTGCAGAGGGGACCTTCTGAGGCCCTCCCACCCCTCCAGGGGCAAGACCATCTCTCTGGGCATCCACAGCCACGCTGAGCCCCAGGAACAAATCCTGCCATTACAGGCGATTCAAATAGATGGAATCAGTAATGAAACGCTCATTTCTCAAAGAAGGAAAGAATACCTGTGATCCATTCAGCATTGACTAGAAATTTGATTTTTAACATCTAAAATGAATATTGTATAATGAGTTTTATTGGCTCACCCAGAATTAATGAGTTAAGGGAGGGGGCGGAAAAAGTCCTTCAGAGCAAGAGATAATCACTCCAAATTGTATCCTGGTGCTCAAGTAATACCAGGCATCATCTGGGTGTCAGGACCAAGCATTTTATCCAGTGTTTCTGCACAGATGTCCTGCCAGCTTCGTGTCTGGCCATAGGGCACATAGAAAGGAGAGGACCCTGGATGCCGCCTTCTGGGTCACCTGTCGACTCATCTCACAGCCTCACGGGCGCAGCCGCCCCTTTAGAACCAACAACTGTACCACAGAAGCCAGGAGAGCTGCCAACAGAAGCAAGAATTGCCTCAAGCCAGCAACAGACAAAAGTACACAGCAGTGACAAATCTGCTTTCTAGAGCTCCCAAAGTGCCACCTTGTTCCCCTGACTTTCCAGCCTCTTAAGCCTCAACAGAGTGGCTTTCCCTCAGCTGGATGGATCTTTTATTTGGTTTCTCTTCACAGCCTAAGGCCAGAGACCGCTCAAGAAACAATAACTCCTCAGTCATTAAAAAGTCGTGGCTTTGGACACAGCCTAACACTGTTGCATGTCCTCGGCAAGTAGCTTAACCTCTGGAAGCCTCAACTCCCTCCTCTGTAAAAGGGGATAATATTAGTCCTCTGGAAGAATTGTTGGAAGAATCGCTGACAGTGTTGAAGGTTTCTAGGTCAGTTTCTAGCATACAGTGGTGCTCAATAAATGGCTGTTGGTTACAAAATGGTGATGTCTACACCTCAAGGTTTCTTTCAAAGACAGCACAAGAGGAAAACCCACCCCTGGGCCTCCCAGTTGGTAACCGCCACATAAGTAGGAATTTCTCACTTTGATTCTCTAACTTGCTCCCATCTATCATGCGGCAGCAGACCAGAAGCCACATCCTAAGGGTTCAAAGCCCAGCTCTAGTAGAAGGCTGCCTAGGTTCAGATCTTGGGGGTTAAGTTACTTACCCTGCCTCTATTTTCTCATCTATAAAATGGGGCTAATATAAATATCTTCAAAGGCTGCTGTGGGGTTTAATGAGACCATGCATAGACCTGGCACAGTACCTGGCATACAGGAAATGCTTGATAAACTTTTATAATGAACATGTTTCTTTCCACACCACCAAGCAATTCTCCAACACCAGATGGGTGTCCTACAACTCAAGAGAATTCTGACACTACCTACTTGGAGATAGCATCAGATCGTGTTAGTAAGGGCTCAATCCTACAAAACTGCCCCCAACTTCAGATACCAACCCTAAGTCCATGTTGTCACCTGTGCTTCCGATGGACCAGTGACAGATAGATCGAAGGTTCCAACAAACCCCTCCTTGGGTTCAATTAATTTGCTAGAGCAGTTCACAGAACTCAGAGATACATTTTCTTAGTAGATTACCAGTCTATTATAACTCAGGAACAGCTAGGAACAGATATGTAGGGCAAGGTACGGGGATGGGGCTCAGAGTATCCATGCTCTCTGAGAATGTCACTCTCCCCAAACCTTCACGTGTTCCCCAACTCAGAAGCTCTCTGAACCTTGTCCTTTTGGGTCATTTTGGAGGCTTCATTACATAGGTGCCATTGATTAAATCATTGGCAATTGGTGACTGAACTCCATCTCCAGGCCCTCCTTCCTCCGTGGAGGTCTGGGGTGGGCGGGGCTGAAAGTTCCAACCCCATTATCACTTGGTTGGTTCCTCCATTGACAACTCCCCAACCCTAGGTGACCTAGGGGCTTTTCAAAAGCCATCTCATTAACATAATGAAACCTTTATATTTCACATCACTTAGGAAACTCCAAGGGTTTTAGGAGCTCTGTGCCAAGAGGGTGGGGGGGGGGGCAGTTAAGACCAAATCTATATTTCTTATTGTAAATCACAGTATCATAATACTCCTATCAAATACCACCATTATCATCTTCATCATCATCCCCATCATAAGGAATAAGAAGAAAGAAAAAAATAAAATACCAGGACTAGAATCTAAATGCAGGAAGATGAAAGTCAAGCTCCCAGCAGAAAACTTAACATCTTAAGGGGCAGCATAAACAAGCCAGACACTTGAGCCTAGGAACTTTGTCCCTTAACCAGCACCTCTAGTGTAGGGTCCCGTGTGGCCTTGACAATCTGTTTCCCTCAGTCTGTATTTGTCACTGTATTTGTCACGATACATGTCTGAGAATGATGACTGACTCCAAGGGACCGTGCCCAGGGTCACCACATCCAAGATAACCGAATCATCTTTGTTCCCTACAAAGTTCAGCTCAAACTCACCATCTTCCCGACAGCACCAACCACCATGCAGACGCCGCTCGGCCACAAGAGGAGGCACCTTCAGGGTGAGCTAGATGCAGAGTCATGCCTCATACAATTTGTCAGTTTCCTTTCTTCCCTCTACCATCTACCACACACATGATTCCAGTTTATACACGGCTTCAGTCTTTCTTGTTTTCAACTCTGTAGGGGAGCAGGGTAAAATTTAACAGCAGTTCTTCCGTTCTGTCAGTATCCACACTCCTCATCTTGGGGCATTTCCACTGTGGCCAAGTCAGAGAGATGAATCCAGTCTATGGTGTCACTATTCAAAGCTGATGTAAGACCAATGTTCTCATGGGAGGGGAAGTATTTTAATTTTACAACCCTAACCATGATCATCTGGGAATGTCACAAATCAGATGCCTAATTCCACCAAAGGAAAATGCAGTAACAGGGAGTTATAAGCCAATCATGTGCTCTGTGGTTTGAGTATATGAACAGAGAAGCCCAACATGAATCTTCCAGAGCACCCTGGCTTTGCCAACAGAAGGGGGAGGATGAGGAGTATGTCAATAAACTCTGAAATTACATCTTAAATAAAAAATCTGATCCAGCCCAAGAGATGTGAATAGAAAGGTATAAGAAATCAGGTCAGCAATTTTGTTAGCAACTTGGAGTTCTGAGCTGAGCACTTGGAGTTGGGATTTGGAGGCTTAGATTTCCAACTTTGATTCCTAAGGTCACTCAACAAAATAAAATGAAAAGCAGTATTTTCCAAAGTGTGAACAGGAATGATAGGTTAAATAAAATTAAATATATTCCTTTACTGGTGTACTTCTCAGAGACTGGACTGTGCTACTGATGATTGTGAATCTCCAATAGGGGATTTGCTCTACAAACGTCCTTCAAATGAATTTAACCTTTGGAGAGGGATATCTTGTGGGACTAGCCACACATCAAGAATCATGAACTCAAGGAATGAAGGAACCTGCAAAAACAGTTTTAGGCCCTCCAGAGGAATCCAAATGAGCTCTAATCTTAAGCAGCCATATTCATTTACTCATTAGGGGCAACGGTATATAAGCAGAATCTGTTAATGAAGTGTAGTCATGATAGAAAGTCAGGTGCAAGAGCTTCCCTCAAAGTGAAAAATATCAGAGACCAAACTATGTACAAAGGTACTACGTACAAATGACTAGTGCCCCAAAGCTGCAAAACAAAGGCTAAGTAGAAAAACATGAAGATCTACCAGGAAATGAGCCTTAAAGTTCTGTGAATCCCTAAGTTAGGGTAATCATGGTTATATAAGATGTAGTAGAAGCTCCTAGAGGTTCCTTAATACTGGAAACCTTTGCTACAAATATTCCAGGACAGAAAGAGTGTCATCAGTAAAGGCTATAACCAAGAAACGGGTACATGCTTCTCCCAAGCTAGCCCTCCTTCACCTTCTCTAAGATCCCCAACTTGAATATGTGCCAGACACTTTGTAATGTGCGTCACATCCTTCCTTTCATTACATTTTCATAATCCTACGAGGTATGTGTTATCAGTATCCTTGTTTCACAGCTGAGGCTCAGGAAAGTCAAGTCTAAGGACACAACTTATCTAAGGACACAAAGCAAGGAATTAGAGCTGTGAGTTCATTATAAGTTTGTTGAATGAATGAATGAATGAATGAATGAGGAGAAAGGGTCTTTGCAAATATTTTCCACCTACTTAAAAGAGTTGGTAGAAAACAGAAACAGAATTGTGATTACCTACTGACATTGTCTGATTACTTGAAAGTCATCTTTTGCTGGGAAAATGGGAGGCCCATCCCCGTGATTCATCCCTCACCAAGGAGTCTGGGATCTCCCCATCCATCAGCAACACTCCAGATGGCACAATACTGCAAACTGGATCCGATTACAGGAAGAGTCAACTCTAGCCTGATTCACAGGAGCCCAATCAGCAGTTCCTGGGTTTAGCCACCAGCCCAAATTTACCCAGCAGTACATTATCAGCTTCAATAATGGGCATGCCAGGAAAACAAACTAGGAGACCGTCCTTACGTAGGAAGAGCTTTCCTCTTAATCAATTACACTTTTCTAAAGAATAGGCAGCCTACGATCTCTTTGTGGGTTCTGATAGACACTGCAGAGGAGTAGATGAAAGGTTATTATAACGAGGGTGGGAAGAAGGAAAGACGGTACCTGGGGGGAAGGGAGGGCCCTGTGGCATGGCCTGGAGAAGGCAATGAACTTGTGCAGACCCCATATTATCCTGACTCCATCCACCTCTCTGCATCTGTTGTTCCCACTGTGATGGTCTGCACACTCACTACTTTCACAGCAGCTGTAAAACAAGGATACTGATATCACAGACCTCTTAGGATTACGAAAACGTAATGAAAGGAAGGATGTGACTCACATTACAAAGTGTCTGGCACATATTCAAGTTGGGGACCTTGGAGAAGGTGAAGGAGGGCTAGCCTGGATCTCTGTAATGGCCCCCTACCTCGTTTAATCACTTCCGTACCAGTCCTCTTGCACCCTGCAATCCATCAGCCACAGTAGCCACAGTGGACTTTTAAAAATATAAATCAGATCACATCACTCCCACACTTAAAACTCAACAATAGCTTCCCTTATCATTCAGTATGATATCCAAATTCTTCACCCTGGTCTGCAGGGACTTCATTGCTGCTGTTCATCCCACCCTTCCTCTCACTCACCATGTTCTAGACACACTGGTCTTCCTTCTTGAGGGCTCGTTCTCACCTCAGGATCTTTGCACTTCCTGCTTCCTCAGTCAGGGATGTTGAGACCCCGGGACCACACTCTTCTTGTCATTCAAGTCTCAGCTCATTTGTTGCCTGCCACAGAGAGGTCCTCCTTGATCCCCCAACATCAGCACCCCTAACTGCTCCCTCACCAGACACCCTTGTCATAACTTTGTGTTTTGTTTCCTTTACAGTACTTATTACTTAAAATTATCTTATTTAGTATTCATCTTCTGCCTCTCCTTTTCCAAAACACATACGCACAAGCTCCATGAGGGCAGACACGGGCCTTCCTGCACCTACACCTCCAGTACCTGGGACAGTGTTGAGTACAAAATAGCAGCTTAACAAATTTCTGCTGGATTAAAGAATACTCCCTAAGGGTTTTTGTATGAATTAAATGAGATAGCTATATACTTAGAGTTTTTCAGAAGGTCTGGCACATCATAAGCGCCCAAAAAACAGTATTTCAAGGTATGATTCTCTTAATCTGATATGATCAGGATAAGCCAATCTGTTAATCCAAAAAAGTTGAATAAAATAGGGATCACTAATCCTGTTTTCTCTGGTAGGCTGTTAATATTCCTCTTAACAATTTCCCATATCTTTAAAATGTTCACATCATCATGAATAATATTGTACATATACACTATACAACATTGAAATACTATTTCAACTTGAAACATCTCTTGCTAGTCTATTGATGTAGAGCTAAGGCCTCTACTTGAGACAGGTCTCCAGGTTGGAGTTCTAAATCGACTTGTTCCTTTTTTTGAGAGCTCATGCCCTTTATATATCACTGGGGTTCCCAGGTTTGGCTTTAGAACGGAGAAGGAACTTAACCTCACATCTGAAATGACCTTTAGTGCAAAACTCTTTTAGAATTATGTATAATTTTTCCCTAACCTTTATCAGTTGCCCTGCCCACCACTAATCTAACAGCCTACATCGACTGACTCTTATCAAACCATTCAATGCTTGTAGCTTGGTTTTCTTAATAAATGACTCTCTTTTTACCCATATTTCACTGGCTCACTTAACCTTTAAGTAAATTATGTTCTTATAACGACACATTCGGCCAGCCTAAGAAGGACTGGTACAAATGCAGCTCTTTGGCCCTTAATTACCAAAATGGTGGGGGCATGCTCATAGGAAGAGTAGGGGTCCCTGTGTGCTGTGAATGCCCAGTAGGTCGTGGCCCTCAGTCAGCGGGTATTACAGAAGGAAGGGAATAGGGGACACTGGTGAATTTGTGAGTTGGTTAAGTAGAGATGGGTTAAGAGAGATCATATTACAGTAGAAGAACTTGTCAATAGCAATGATTATAGTGGTCGTCAAGGAAGATTAAATGGAAATATGCCAAACTGCTTTCTCTGGCAGGCTGTTAATATTCCTCTTAACAATTTCCCATATCTTTCAAATGTTCACACACCATCATAAATAATATTTCACAGAAACAGGAAGTAAACTGTGATCCTGGCAGAGTCAAAGTATAGTGCTGACAGTTAACCATTTCTAGGGCTCCTGTTCTATGCTAGCAACTTACACGTTACCTCTTGCCCTCATGGTCACTCTGCAAGGCAGGTGCGATGGTGCCCAGCTTTATGACTGTGTGATTTGTTTGCTTATGAGGCCCAATATTTAGCCCCAGGTCCCCGTCCCAATACTACATTGCCTCCTCTGGCCCGCAAAGTCACCCAACGCAGTCAGCATCTCCATGAGCTGGCAGGGTGTCAAGTCCATGAACCGTCAACGGGACCATATCCTCATTTATGTCACTGTCCCGTTCTCTGCTTTGCAAGTTAATTAGAAATAAAGCCTCTCCTCATCAGTCTGGCCTCCCCCACTGCTCTCTCGCCTCTGGCTGCAGGCTGTATCCTATCTCCTTCACCTGTGGGCTCAGGAATGCATCTTGGGACAGAGGCAGACTCATCAGCATATTCTTTCTGTGGCAATGGTTACATCAATCACCTTCCTCCTGGAGGCTGTCTTTCCTGGACTGTGGACTTCTTCCTCTGCTCTCTGCTGCCTGTGTTCCCTCTGCCGGCCCTTAGTCCACCTGGGTTTCTGCACCATTCCAGCTGTGACCTCCAAGAAGCACAACCCACTGCATGGCCTGTCTTGTGCCCATCCTTGTTCTGCATGGTTCCCACAGCCATGCCTTATACCCTTGTGACCCAACGTCTGATCTGACCCAGAGTCCCCACTGTGATCCCCAGAAAGACCCAGATCCCTACTACCCCAATTTAGTACTCATACGGCACATGAAATAGTTGGGATGGAGGGCTTACAGGGAGTGGGGAATGGAACGTATCTGGGAAGAGGGTACTCCAGCACCAGATACTGGCAAAGTCTGGTGGCAGCTTCGGACAGATGGAGCCCTCCCAGTGATGGCAGCAGCTGGCTCTCAACAGTCCCCAAAGTGAAAGGACTCCACTGCTCCAAGCATCAGAGAGATTAAGACTCTGACCTAGAGAGACAGAGACAGGATCAAGAGAAGAGACACAAATGCCAAAAGAGAGGTCAAGCATTGTCAAAACTTGGCATATTTGCCCCATTTGTTCTCATCTTAGTCTCTTCTACAAAAAGACTTCATTGGCAACTGCAGGTAGGATCTCAAAGCTAGTGATGAGAACACTGCATGTCTATAGGAAGAAAAGCTGCAGCTCAGGGTTCTAGAAAAGCAGAAATCTGGACAAAGGGGCTCACTACAAAGAACTTGCAAGCAGCTGGCCTCCTGGGATCTCTGACACTGCTGGACAGACATGGGTTCAAATCCCCTGTGGATGGCTTTAGGCATGGGTCTTAACCTCTCCAAGGCTTCATTTCCTCACGTGTAAAATGATGCTAGTAACACCTGCCTCACGGACTGTTGAGGCTTAAATGAACTAACACAGGTCTGGTACCTAAACCAGTGGCAATGTCTGGACACAACTTTGGTTGTCTCATGTGGTGGGGGTGGAGGGAGGCACACTACCAGCATCAGTGGGTAGAAGCCAGATGCCAGGGATGCTCGTAAACACTGGGATTCATCCCCCAACAAACAGGGCAGCCTCCATGACAAAGAATGATTCAGCCCAAATGCCAACAGTGAGATACTTTTCCAAAGCCCAGTACAGAGCAGGGATCAGCAAGCATCCGTTACCCACCCCCTCCTCCTTTTCCCCACTCCTCTTTCTGGACAGTGCATAGCATCAGGTAAGGGCCAGGGACCTCCTTCCCTTGCGTTTCCCACAGAGATGGAGAAGGTAACGTGCCAAGCAAAGTGCCTGGCAGCTCCTACCCTCTCTGCTCTTCCCACAGAGCTGTGTCTAGCTGGCAGCCAGGCACACAGCAGGGAGGTACAAAGGACAGATTTGTTAGCTGACTGGAGCACAGGCCTCTGTGCAACACCGACCTCAACTTGGAAACCGGACAGAAAAGCAGCTCTAACGAGGCTGAGCTCAGAAAGGAAGGCTGAACCCAAGTAATATCATGATGAGAGGGACCCGTTAACAGGGACCCCCCAAAAAAATGACCATCCGATTGGGCCCAGGGTGCACCGTTTCTTCAAGACGTGACAGCAATCTCATATGCAGAAGGTAAAAGTCAGAATTCATTCCTTCAGTCAATTATTCAATGCATACTGGGCTCGTACTCTCGTGCGCACAGCACTCTAATGGTCTACGTTAAAAAAATTCAATGTTATTATTTTTCCAGCCCTGTAACTATTCAACCAAGACATCGATGGGAATGAATAAGTAAGCAAGAGAAAGAGATGTTTAAATCTCATAGAATCTTGAATCTGACCGGCCTCATTTTAAATGGTGAAAATACCCACTCGATAAAGTGGGAAAAGCTAATATTATTCTATTATTCACTCTCTCTTTATTAAGGCATCAGACATGATTCATGGAGTTTCTGAGCACAGTACTTTTTTGCATGTTACTCTTTCATGAACAAACTATTCCAAGATACAATCTGCCTATATTATGTAATGCATCTTCCACAGAGACAGCCCAAAGTGAAGCTACTTATTTCTTATTCCTGTATTTAGTAAGGCCTGTTTATACCTTGCCTGAGTGTGTGAGAGAACACAGGGGAAAGTGCTTTGAGAGCTAGAAGCCCGCGTACTAACCTTGGCCCCTATTGTCAGTATTAGCCATCATAATTTCCAAATTCCACAGGGGCAGATGAGGTTTTGCTTTGTGTTTTTGGATGCCGGACTCCGAGTTGCTAGGATGCCTGTCCTTTTTTCCACTTACGGACTCCGCAGCCCGGGGAAGGTAGAAACAGATGCATATCAAGAAGGCCCCTGATATTGCTCCCAAGAACTTGCCCCCTTGCCCGCTGCCTCACGTCCCCCCATCTTCCCAGATCCTCTCCTCAAACCAGGAGGCTCCCAGCTGCAAGGAGCCAAGGGGAGCCTTGCATGTTGCCAAATGCCTGGCTAGCCCAGAGCAGGAAGTTCTGCAAGAGCACACCCGCCGCCGTTCTGAGTGGAGAGCCTGTTTGAGGATAAGAGTACCCTCCCCTGAGCTCAGCTTAGCACCTCATAAAGCCAGACTCAGACTGTATAAATAAGATGTCTGTCTAAGGCAAGGGAAGGCTCGGATGATTTATGTGCTCCTGGGGTCCCTTGCAAACAAGCTTAAACCAACAGTACCTGGCTCTCCTGCCTTCTGTGGACTGTCTGACTTGGCTCCACAGGGTGGGGGAAAAGGCCCCTGTGTCTGCCTGGGGTGTTCCTGGGCCATCCAGCCACCCGAACGGGCAGGCAGGAGCATGTGTGGCCTTTGACAGGCCTTGGTCCCTGAGACCCTCCGGAAAAGGATTGCTCGGGAGCACAGACAGGAGGCCTCTGACATGCTCCACTGGCTTCTGTATAAAGGAAAACAGGTACAGAGAGCCAGGAAGGTAGCAAAGAAAGGAAAGTCATTTATAGGAACAGCCTGAGCAGAGAAACCAGATGTGAGCTGGTGTCAGTAGCAGGGACAGCCTCCTGCATAATTCATCCATTGTGGCTCTGTTTATGTGTCTGTTTTTAAGGTTAATCATTTGTTTGTTTGATCGAGGCTTACTCCTCTGAACGCTTCTGTTAGCACATGAACGGGATGAAATGCAAATGTCCTTATTTGGCAGACACAGAGTTTGCTAAATTATCCTTTCAACTGCAAATAAGTTGTGACATTTGTAACAAGTTGCCAGTCATGAGGGGTGCAGCATAGTCTCAGAGAAAGTCAGGAGCTGAATTTCTCCCCAACTTCAGTTCCTCTCTCTTAAGGAGGCAGAGTCACTCGGTCTCGGGTCTCTGGTCTAACCCACGAGCACCCGGTTGCTCTAGACTCCAGTCCCCATCAAAATGTTGGCAGTGCACAGCCAGGGCAAACACCTCATGAAAAGGAGGTCATGGCCCCCACTCACTGACAGCCCCCCTTCCGTCCCTAGTGCAGAAGAAAACAGGCCGCTCTTCCCAACACCACCTCTAAGGATGCAGACAGATTCTAGAACTGTAGAAGGCCAGGATTGGGACGCGACTTTGAAGTTATCAGAGCTAATGTGCTATATGAGAAAGCAGGAAACTTTGGAGCTGCGTCACTTTGGAGAAGTCATTCCATCTTTGAGCGTCTGTTTCTTTCAGGTTAAGGAGGACTAGTAGGAAGCCCAGGGAGGACACATGTGAAGGACCTGACACACTGTGGTTTCTTTTATTTTTTTAATTTTTAAAAATTATTTATTTTTGAGAGAGAAAGAGAGACAGAGTGTGAGCAGGGGAAGGGCAGAGAGAGGGAAACATAGTATCTGAAGCAGGCTCTGGGGTCTGAGCTGTCAGCACAGAGCCTGACAAGAGGCTCGAACTCAAGGACAGCAAGATCATAACCTGAGCTGAAGTTGGATGCTTAACCGACTGAGCCACCCAGGTGCCCCACAGTTTCTTAAAAAGAGCTATTGCTCTCATCAGTCCTGAAGCAAAGCCATCAGGGTGCCCACCTCCGCTGCAGTTTCCGATCAGACCTCTCCCTGAAGGCTTGCAGTGGAGCTATTGGCTGCAGGCATTCACCCATCCCATTATTTCACAAAGATGTGATGTCGGCCTGCTCAGCCCAGGATCCTGTACAGGGATCAACAACCAACAAAATCAAGCTCCTGCCCCCCGAAAAGCTGAGTTCATCTGTGAGTGATTTCAGTAGAGAGGATTTCCTCTCTGCCCACAAGTAGCTTCTAGGCTAAGGGAGTATACAGGCACACAAACAACTGAAATATTAAAGTGTTATAAGTGCTATAATTCAGATATATAACAAGTATCTTGGGAACATCGAGAAAGGAGCAGTTTATTGGAAATACTACGTGGAGGAGATGACATTTGAAGAGTGCCTGAAGAATGAGTGGGGCTCACAAGATAAACATAAGGAAAGGATACTGCAGGTTGGGTAAACAACACAAATCACAACAGAGCTGAGACTGGGTGGTATGTACAAGTATGGGCAACTGGTCGTTTACAGTCAGTGTCTGCTGGGATTAATGGTGGGCTGGTTGTGAGAGATCATGAACATCCACCCTGAAGAAAAGCGGGAAGTCAAGAACAGGGCAGGCCATGTTCAGGGAAGTGTGGGGAGTACAACTCAAACAACATCTAATCTCTGTTAAGGATGACACATATGTGTCATGCCTGCCAACACTGACCGCTCCTGTGCCTACAAGAGATACTAGAAATCAATCATAGCACTCCTAACAGATTCACCCAGAAACAACCTCACAATCCTGCTCAACAAAGAATTCTAGGCAATCACTACAAGTAACAGGATTTGGCATCACCCTGGGCTGCACAAGACAACTTCCACTGCCTCACAAAGGCCATATAATGTGGCTTCAAACATTCCACTGACACTGTTCTCTCTAAAATTTCCATTACCTTCCTCCTCACCAGATTCAATAGTCCTCATTCTTATTAAATACCATACTCCCTCTCTCCTCGAAACTCTTGCTCCCTCCTTCACAAATCCAGGGTATCTGCTCTCTCTCCTTCTTCCAGTGTCTTTAAGTTCCATCTACTCCTCTTTGCCCCTGTATCAGTTCTGGCTCTTGTCCATGGTAGGCAGTCCAGCCCAGGCCTTACTGTTGTAACGCACAGTCAGAGGAGTCAGCTATCCATCTTCACATGCCCTGAAAGGAAGTCATCTTGCTACAGCCTTCCTTATCGGTGTAAGTTGGCAGCATTTAAAGCTGGCTCAGCTTTTGGGGACAAAATTATGGATTATTGAAGCCTCCTCCACTCATCCTGCAGCAACTTGTAGTGCTCAGAACCATCTGGCTGATTTAGTCCTTGGGAGCTTCTGTGATGGAAGGCTCAGCTGAGCGAGGAGATAGAAGCTACCAGCTGAAGTAAAGTGTAGGGTTTATCTATTGATTTTAAATGATCTGTGTCCCAGAGCTCCAGCACACAGCACTTCCAGCAAGCGAATATAAAAAATGTACAAGCAACACAGACACAGACACACATACCCTATAAAACCCCACATGGATTTGCTATTGATCCTTAGATCTATATCATTCATGTATTTTGTGAAAGAAAAAATGCCACAAAATCTCTAACGTGGGTTCAGTACACAAGTGGCATATTTTTCCTACAGTGGGATGACTTTAGACTCAGGACGAACAGGCATGGATGAGGAACTCTCTGTCTAAACCTTGTCCAGATGACTATTTCCTCAAATAGCTCCAAGGAGACCCCAGGAAAGCAATGACGATCATTGGCCAATTAGTGGTTCAGGCATTTGGAGTAGGATGTGATTCCCGAAAGCTTACAGGAAGATAATGACTGTCTTGGGCTCAGGCTTCCTGGAGGAGGGCCGGCCATGCATCAGCCAGCACTATCGATTCCTGTCATTGCTATTTTCTGGTAGAAAGAGGGGCATTTGTCTTCGATTAATTAAAAATGAGGTAGGAGAAAGAACTGTGTTGTTAGAAAAGTGAAGACATATGAAGAAACTCTCGAGACCGTGCTGCTTCCAGATACCAAATGGATGAAGCATCTAGTCAGTGGGCAAGAAAATGCTCAGGAGCCCCAAGGCAGAACCAGCTAGAATGCTGGCAGGCACACCCTGGGGTCTTTGGAGACTTCTGGCTGCAGAGGAGGATGGAGAACCAGTCATATCAAATGGCCTACTGGCTCTCATTCAGACAATCAGACTACCCTGCATGGCCCCTTCCCAGACTGCTTGTGCTTCTACATCTTCCATACTAGGTGCCCCGGGCGAGGAGACATACGGGACACAACTCCGCAAGGATACTTCCAAAGGAAAGGGCATCTTTGAGAAAACCTCTCCTTCACAGAGGCTGTCCCCCACATTCCTTGGCACTCCTATTTAGGACCACACGGACACTCACATTTAATAGACAATGATGTGTAGCTGGATGAATGTCTCCATCACTTAGAATTTCTACACTTTCAAGTCTCTCATATATTCAAAACAAT